>NC_080786.1:118961308-119264338 GCF_028018385.1 Neofelis nebulosa
GGTGAAATAGACCATATTTACTTAGAGAAGAAGATTGGCATTTAAAAATATTTGAAACAACTATAGAAGGAATATAAAGAATTACACATATGTCCTTTAAGTAACTTACTATGTTTAGTTGATGTAAAAACCAAGCAAACACTCATGAAGAAATTAGTGATATTAACAACAAGTAAGGAATATTGTGTCTTTATAGTATTGAAACTGAATCTAAATTCAGTGTAAAGAGGAAGTGGAATTAAACTGTCCTTTGAATGATAAGTTGCTTAAACAACAAGGAAGTAAAGGGCACTTCAGGTTTGAGGAGAAAAAAAAGCTGAAAGAGCAATGGAGGCAAGAATGAGTACACACATTGTGAGGATAGTGACGAGATGGACAGGATTAAAGAAGAGAGCATTTGTTGGGGGTACATAGGATGATGGGAAATAAGATTTTCTAGAGAGGATCTTTGTTATTAATATTAAGGCCTTAAAAGCAAACAAGGGAGTCTAGATACAGTGTAATAAACCATAGGGAGCCATTATTGAGTAGTTTCTTTAAATTTTAGTATTCTTCTATGAATTAGTAATTTTTTCTTACACCCAGTAGAACCCAAAATTAAGCCTCCAGTCTTGATTTCATCAACTTAGAATTCTTGATTCAAATTAAAGCTTCTCTTTCACTGTTTAAACGATTAAAATGAAACCTTAATCCTGAAACATAGGGGAAATCACCTCTGAATCTATTGATAGAAGAAATTAATGCTGGAATCATTGTAGCTGTGATTTTCATAGGGTAGAATGATTGCATTGTATCCTTCTAGAAAGCTAAACACGTTTTGTGGATGCCCGAGTTTTGCTAAGAGGAATGCCTGGACAGAGCAGGGAAAGAGACTGTTGAGTACCCTGCAGGGGGGCATCGCTATAGCTGCTGATGGGGCTATTAGGAATTAATGCTCTACCACAGTTTGAGCTTCCGGGGAGAGCCAAGAGCAGAAGGCCGTCTAGTACTTGCTTCTCTCCAGATTCAGAAAAAGGCAGTGCACAATGTAGAACACCAGGTTCCACATCAAGCAGGCTCTGACCTATTCCAGACCATATTCCAGACCATATTCCATAGCAAAGAAGAATGCTAATTTGCATTAAAAAAATTTTTTTTAATGTTTATTTATTTTTGAGAGAGAGAGAGAGAGAGAGAGCACACTAGCAGGGGAGAGGCACACAGAGAGGGAGGCACAAAATCCAAAGCAGGCTCCAGGCTCTGAGCTGTCAGCACAGAGCCTGATGTGAGCTTGAACTCAGGAACACTGAGATCATCACCTGAGCTGAAGTCAGACGTTTAACTGACTGAGACATCCAGGTGCCCCTCTAATTTACATTTTGTAGTCCCTTAGCATTTTTCAAGAGTGTTGGCTTTATTTCACTCTATTTCCTTAGCCTTTAATTCCTGTGTGAGGCAAGAAGGATAGATGAAACTTGCTCAGCATCAAGATCATAATTAGCAAGATCAGAACTCCCATTGGAGCCTTTTCTTCTTTCAAATCTAGAGAGTTTTCTACTCTTCTAAATTGCTCCTTCATATATGATGAAAAGCTTGTATTCTTTGCCCTAGCAAGATTTAAGTAACTTACTGATTGAAAATAGATTTTAGGGGCACCTGCATGGCTCAGTTGCTTAAGCGTCTGACTCTTGGTTTCGGCTCAGGTCATGATCTCACGGCTTTGTGAGTTCAAGGCCTGCATTGGGCTCTGTGCTGGCAGCACGGAGCCTGCTTGGGATTCTCTCTCTCCCTCTCTCTCTGCCACTCCCCTACTTGCACTATCTCGGTCTCTCTCAAAATCAATAAATAAACTTAAAAAAAAAAAAAGAAAAGAAAATAGATTTTAATGGGTTTTTTTTTTCTAACTGAATGTTTCATAATACATTCAGCAATGTTGATGTGATTTTTACTTCTGTTCAGTTTTCTATTAGGCACTTCTCATGTAGTAGCAAAGTAGTTTTCTGGATTCTGATGGGTACTCTTCTAGTGAAATGGAGGTAAAATTTCATGGAAGGTTACTAACTCTGTCCCAGAAAGCACTTAACTAGTTGGGAGCTTTCAAGCAGTGGTCTCTAGGAGAGGTCCATGCACCACCTTTGTTAGACTAAGTGGAGAATCTCTTTTTTTTTTTTTTTTTTTTTAGTGTTTATTTACTTTTAAGACAGAGAGAAAGAGCATCAATGAGGGAGGGGTAGAGAGAGAGGGAGACAGAATCTGAAGCAGCGACTAAGTGGAGAATCTTGCTGAAGACTCAGATTTTGGGGGCTCCACTCTGGACTCACATACTTAGAATCTTTGGTCTCTGCCACCAGCATCTCAGGTGATTGTTATGCACAGTGGTTTTAAAAATCTAATATTTTAAATTAGATTTAAATCTAATATTTTAAATTAGGCAACTGGGTGGCTCAGTCAGTTGAGCATCTGACTCTTGATTTCGGCTCAGGTCATGATCCTACTGTTGGGAGGTGAAGCCCTGAGCCTCCTGCTAAGCAGGGAGTCTGCTTAAGTTTCTCTCTCTCTCCCTCTTCCTCTCCCCCTGTCCCACTCACACTCTCTCCCTCTCTCTCAAAAAAAAAAAAAAATCTGATAGATTTACTCTTCTGCCTTTCTGTTAAAAAAGTCCTCCCCCCCCTTCTTCTTCTTTCTCCTTTATCTTCAAGTTCAACATGTGTGTGCTAAGGAGAACATTTTTTTCTCCAGTTTAGTCCTTCTTAACACCTGCAAAATCTCTCTTTCTCTCTTTCACACATACACACACGCACACACACACACACTCTACTAGGATCACAGATCCGGTTGAATCCTGGCCAAGACATCGAACACAAGGAGGACACTGTTTCTGTTTTTGTTTTGTTTTGTTTTTTAAGTTTATTTATTTATTTTGAGAGAGAGACTGGTAGTGTGAGTGGGGGAAGGGTAGAGAGATAGGGAGAGAGAGAGAATCCCAAGCTGGCTCTGCATGGTCAGCACAGAGCCTGACTTGGGGCTCGAACTCATGAATCGTGAGATCATGACCTAAGCTGAAATCAAGAGTCAGGTGCTCAACCGACTGAGCCACCAAGGCACCTCAAAGAGGAAATTGTTGATATGTATGTGTGTGGAGGAAGAAGTGGGGATGAGTAAAATTTTTCTTTATTAAGTGGGTTGGGGTAGGAAATTCCAAGACAGCAGACCCAGCAATATAATATAGTTGTAATAATTAATGATGATTGAATATAAAAATATGATGATATAATAAGTACAACTTTTTAGGAGTGAATACCAATTACATATAATTTAGGAATATTAATAGAACATAATGAAAAGGATATTGGGGAGCATAGGAAGGAAGACATAGCAAGCTTTGTTGTGCAGACATAAATCAGTAAGGTCATTTTGTTGCCCTTGCGGAGGTGGAAACTTTCCAAGTAGAAATCAGACCCATGACAGAACACCAGCTTTACTGAAAGGCTGCTTTGACGAGCCCTTGTTGTTACCATTGATGAAGACAATGTTATACTTTTTTTTTCTCAGAATTTTTATGATTTCTGACCTAACCAGAGAGTATGAATTCTTTGAAAAATTTTTATCCTTCCCAGGTGGGTTTCAACTACTACTATCCTGTTTTATACAGAGAAGGCATTCTATATCAATTACTACACATTCATTATAATGTTGGAAAATCTTTCTCTCAACAATAACTTCATTTTAAATAATGGAGAAAGCATATCGATTCATATGACCAAGAAAAATTACCACAATGTCAAAAGAAAATGTTTATTCATGACAGAAATATTAACTTGCCTTTAAAATATTTTCTGGCAGGGGCGCCTGGGTGGCGCAGTCGGTTAAGCGTCCGACTTCAGCCAGTTTACGATCTTGCAGTCCGTGAGTTTGAGCCCCGCGTCAGGCTCTGAGCTGATGGCTCGGAGCCTGGAGCCTGTTTCCGATTCTGTGTCTCCCTCTCTCTCTGCCCCTCCCCCGTTCATGCTCTGTCTCTCTCTGTCCCAAAAATAAATAAAAAATGTTAAAAAAAAAAATAAAAAAAAAATAAAATATTTTCTGGCAAATAAAGGTCTGAATATAACCATCTGGGTTATTAGAAGGATATTAGAAACACATATTTTCTGAAACAAATTAATGTGGACACATTCTGAATTGAACAGGATTATTTTTGAAGGTCTTTAGAATATAATAAGGAAAAATCCTTCAATCCTCTCTACTGCAATGCAGCAAACCTAATTCTCTGACTATAAGTCAAAAAAGCTCTTGTCAAAATTCATGAGGAAGCCATTCATTCCTTGATGTAGAGCAAAGCATGTCAGCAAGAAGCATAGAAGCACCCCTACTTTCCTGATATTTCTTGGAGCAAGTCAACACATTTTCTAGTAATTGGCTTCCAATTAATTTTCCATTTTTGTTTTGTCTTTCTGACATAAAACTCTTGGGTACAGAGAGACAAGTTTAGGATTGAGCCAATGAATGTGAGGATTATGCTCTACTAAATTTTTAATTTTGGAACGAACATAACTGATATAGGCAAGAATTTGGAAGTGGGTTCCCAAGAAATTTGTCTTCACTTGCAAGCAGTAAACATGTAGGCTGTAGAGCACAGGAGTGGGGAGATGCAGGGAAATTGGGTTCTCCGGAGAAGGGCAAGGAAGATTGGTTTTAGAGATGCAAAATGGAAATTGGTCCCACATAAAGATTGACCCATCAACTGCCAGTAGCTGGATAAGCTGTTTATGCTGTGAATTTGACCTTGTGGGCCTATTGTGAGACAAAACAACCGAAAAACTATTAAGGTAGGCAATCCATATTCCTATACCAGTATGATAAAGACTGTATTTCATAAGCAGGAGTGGATTTTCAAACACGATTTGTACATAGCTATGTATTGAACTGAATTTAGTATACAGTAGTTTGACTTCCTATCTTCCTTTGCTGTTTTGTCCTTTGCCTTTTATATAGAATTCTTTATTTGAAAATATTTAGAAAAAGCCGAGGAAATATTAAATCTCCATTTACTTCTCTGGTGCTGGCGTATTTGAAATTGTAGCAGGATTTGAAATATTTGAAATATTTCTTACACAATTCTTACACAATTAAAATTGTACAATTTGAAATATTTCTTATCTAATATTTAACAACTTTCTATGATATTTATGTTTTCTTTCTGTACCTTATCAGTTAAGTATGTGCATTATTATATTGTTACATTTGCCATGGATGTGAAAAAATATTCTTTTTTTTTGTGAAAATCTTCAGCTTTTAGTTACTTGGGAAATTTTCATTGAGAGAATAAATCCTATATATTCAGGGAAGTATATCATGTTTTGTGTAATCTGTTCTTCATAAATTTTAGAGAAAGTGCTGTTAAAGAACAAAAATTCAGAGCGCCTGGGTGGGTTAGTCGGTTAAGCGTCTGGCTCCTGGTTTCAGCTCACACCATGATCTGATGGTTTGTGAGTTCGAGGCCTGCATTGGGTTCCATGCTGACAGCATGGAACCTGCTTGGGATTCTCTCTCTCCCTCTCTTTCTCTGCCCCTCCCCCCCACTCTCTCTCTGTCTCTCAAAATAAATGAATAAACTTAAAAAAAAAAACAGAACAAAAATTTAACTGAGTATATCTGAAGATCCAATTGGCTTTACTAAGTGATTCATGATTCTGGAACTGTGATGATTTGTACAAATGGAAGTTTTCCATAGGAAGAAGGGTGGGGAAAGGAAGTTATTAGTAAAACAAAAGGATTGTTTCAGGCAAGGTCATTTTCCCTGAGGGGAAGAGCAGGGGGTCTCATCAAGCAGATGACCTCATCTTCCTTTGGAGGACAGAGAGGGCCCATGTGATAGATTACCTCATTGGTGTTTATCAGAAAATTCCTGACTGAATTGTTAAAACTGACATTTCTGATGGAGGCTTAAACTCCAAATAGGTTAGATATTACACCTCAGATGACTTGGCCTAAGTGATACTATTTGGAGCCTTTGGTTTTCTTTTTTATGTAAAAATAGCAGATTATTAGCTGCAACATTACCTAACATTTAAAGATCAAAGAGAAGTCACTTGTTCATGAGGGATGGCATTATCTGTACCTTCAACATGTGAGGGAAATATAAAGATGAAGTGATAAGTGCTGTAATAT
Source organism: Neofelis nebulosa (assembly GCF_028018385.1). NCBI lineage: Eukaryota > Metazoa > Chordata > Mammalia > Carnivora > Felidae > Neofelis > Neofelis nebulosa. Next base: position 118,967,453 of record NC_080786.1, read on the forward strand.
GTTATGGTGCCTTTGGTTTAAAGCCTATTTCATACTCATAGAAATAATAAACTTGGTTCTCCCTGAGCTCTGAAGGCAGATTTAACTTGTCTGTCATTTGATAGCATTATTTCCCTGGATTTGAGCTTAATCCCAACTCTGAGTAGAGGGTGGTATGTGTATTTGGGTGGGCCTCACCCTGCGTGAGATTTGTTCCTTTGGGTTGATGGGCTGTGTCTCTTAGAGGTCTCCAATATAACTAAATAAATTTCTGAGATGGGTGTAAATAAATTAATGCAACATATTATTTCCACGTTAGCAAGATCTTTGAATGAATAAATCATAGAATCAAATTTTAGTGAGAGAGAGAAAGAAGAACAAGCAGAGAATGACAGGGACTAGAGTAGGCTTTCGACTGTCAGCCCAGCAATAGGGGTCCTGGGGGATAAAGAGAAGAGAGGAGGACAAAAGAGGCGGCCGGGAGTCTTATATAAACCTGTCATTTTCACTTGGGCCAGACATGCTCAGCAGGGCCTATGAGGTCTCATGCATGTGTCTTTGAGTGTTTGACATGCCCCCAAACAGAAATCATCATTCCACTAACAGGCCCCTTCTCTTGAGTTCATTTCAGTTGAGAGCAGGTTATCTCAGTGTCTCTCCATCTGTCTGCTTATTAACCTATTTGCTGTATCCTATAGCTTCTGTTTCCATACTATCTCTCTTCTGTTTTCTCCTTCACATTCCCATTGCCAAAATCAAGTTCAGAACTTCACCTCTTGCCTGGATTATTGATTTGCTTTCTAACAAGAAGTCAGTATGACCAGTACCCTCTCTGTTCAAATCTAGCCAGATACACACACACACACACACACATTAGAATTACTCTGAACTTGTAATATTTCTTTTTTTTTTTTTTTTTTTTAAACGTTTTTTTAATTTATTTTTGGGACAGAGAGAGACAGAGCATGAACGGGGGAGGGGCAGAGAGAGAGGGAGACACAGAATCGGAAACAGGCTCCAGGCTCCGAGCCGTCAGCCCAGAGCCTGACGCGGGGCTCGAACTCACGGACCGCGAGATCGTGACCTGGCTGAAGTCGGACGCTTAACCGACTGCGCCACCCAGGCGCCCCGAACTTGTAATATTTCTACTAAGAAGCATCAGTGACCACTCGTTGACAGACTACAACCAAATGGACTGTAAACGTCTTTTTCTGGCATTTAAAGTCAGCCACAATAATGGCCAAATTCTCTTGTAATTTTTTCTTCTATTGTCCTAATTAGCTGCCAAATTCATTGCTATTTCATGAACAAGACCCATGAAATACTGACAGAATTCACTCTGAATTCCTGATGTTGCCGCCACCTGGAGGATGCTTTTCTATTTCTCTTACCCAACGGTTGCTTATTTAATATCTATTTTAAATACATTCTTTATGAAATTTTGCTGATTTTTCTCAATCAGGTGTGATCAACTTTTCCTTTGAATCATCAAAATTATGCAAACAACTTCCATGCCAGATCTTTGTTTTTTCTTTTCAATTACAGTGTTCATTTGTTTCTTTGTTTCACCTTTTTTTTATTTTTTAAGTAAGCTCCATGCCCAGCGGTGGGGTTTGAACTCATGACCCCAAAATCAAGAGTCACATGCTCTACTGACTGAGCCACCCAAGTGCCCCATTTTGTTTCACCTTTTAAATTGTAAATGTGTTAAGAAGAGAAACTGTATGTCATTATTTCCTGTATCTTCCATATGGTATATCTCAGTGCCTTATACAGAATGAGAACTCTGTAAATATTTGTTAGATTGAGAGTAATCTGCCATAGATACGTAAAAAATCAATGTAATGTATTCTTCAGTACCTGAACAGGAAAAAATATTGAAAATACACATAAAAGTGTGGCTTAAAAAAAAGGAATGTATTATTTTTCAAATGGTCTTGTTTGATGGTATGCCTTCCAAAAGGCAGTCTATCAACTTGCAGGTTCAAATGAAATGAAATCTTCTCAGAAGCATGGTTATTTTATTTTAAAATCCGTCTATAAATCAGGAAGAGAAACTTAATGGAATTGCTTTGGCTTACTGAACTAGTGAAGTGACTGGGAGATATATAAAAAATATAATATATTTATAATTAGCATAATATGAATCTTTTTACCTGTTGATTTCTACCAGTTGAAAAACCAGAGATGTTTTTAAAGTCAGTGGAAAGTTCTAAGAATTCCTATCACATTCTCTCTAACAAAAGGGATATAATGTATAAATTGAAGGTATGGAACTGCTGAAGTGCAAAATACCACTGACATTTTAGTGAGCAAATGAGCTTGCTAACATTAACAGAAATGACGTTTAGTTTAGATTTCAAAAAAGGCATTAGGAATACAATAACTATGGTGAGTAACCTAGGGTACTTAGTGCCTTAAATTTGAGTCCTAAATCAACATGGGGGCAATTAGAACACCTCCCCTGAACCCTCTCCTGAGTTACTGTTACTAGGGTAAGGTTTTGATTTCAAATATTGAGAATACATGGTTAAGAAAATATCCTTCTAGGAATTCATATTGAACAAAAAGAAAATGTTAAATATGCACAAGTTCAGTATTCAGAATTATTTTACAATGCCTAACTCACTTTATGATTACTCTTTACTATCTAAATACAAAGATCGTATCAATCTCCTGGCTGACATTTCCTCCAGTCATATTAGGAATCATTGTTGGCTGCTTCCTCCTCCCATTTTTCCCAGGATAAGGTGAAGGTGGCACAAGAGTGGTTAGGTAGGAGAAATGGGTGCATTGTGGTGAATTTTCTTTTCTCTAAAATGGCAGAATTTAATAACAAAACCATAGCATTATATAGAAATTACAGATGTGGTTAAATAAATACTCTTCTGTAATTGTCGTAAGCCATAAACCTGGAAAATCACTGTTATTAATAATAATTACTCTAATACGTATTTTCAGCTAGCCTGTTAGGGACATTGCATAGGCAAAATGTTGTTTATAAGCAGTAAATTTTCTTCGCGTTTTGAATACTCTAGAATGATGGTCAAAAGAAACATCTTTTACTCAAGAGGTTTATGTTCATGTTGCTATTAAAATATAAATTATATTCTTGTAAGTTTAGCAGTTTTAATGTATTTCCTCTAAAAGTTTAACTGTTTTGTTATTCATCATTCATTTAGTTACTTCACCTCAAGAAATCCCCAACCTTCTAATGATAAACTTTCTTTAAACTAACATCGACATCGTACAAGTTTTTGGAAGGCTTTCTTGAAGTCTTCATTAAAGATTGTATAAATCAGTGGATTTATAAGGGAGTTGAGATATCCAAGCCATGTCAAAAAATTTGACATTTCTTCAGAAATTTTACACTTTTCACAGACATTAACAACCAATTCTTTTACAAAGAAAGGAAGCCAACATATTACAAATGCACCCAAGATTAACCCCAGCGTAGTGGCTGCTTTGCGTTCTCTTGTGCCTGAGATCTTTTGCCTTCTCCAAGATTTCTCATGCTTGAAATCAGACCTGGAGCTTTTCACTGTGCTGTGAATTTTATCAAAGTCTGTTGATGGATCAGATAAAGATTTTTCTAGCATGTAGGGTGTGGAGACTAGTCTGGTGCTTTTCTCACTACTCCCCAAAAGGACTTGGCCATTCACCTCCTCCTTGGCAATCCTACTTGCTTGTCTCTTGTGGTATAACATTTTCGCTGCTTTATATATTTTGTAGTAGAGGATCAAAATCAATGTTAATGGGATGTAGAAAGCTCCGAATGTTGAGTAAATAGTCGAGACGATGTGGTCGTGTTTGATGATGCACTCATCATCGCGGCTAGTTCCTTGGTGCCTCCAGAATAAAGGAGGCATAGAGATAAAAATAGATATAATCCAAACTATTGTAATTGTAATGCCAGCATGCTTGGGAGTCCTTTTCCTGGAGTACTCCACAGCATCTGTGATTGCCCGATACCGATCCAGAGCTATAGCAGAGAGATGCAAGATGGAGCACGTGCAGCACGTAATGTCAACGCTCAGCCAGATGTCACAGACCACCTGCCCCATAATCCAGCTCTCTCTCACAATGTACACGATGCTGAAAGGCATCACCAGGACAGCTACAAGAAAATCTGTGACGGCAAGGGAGCAAATTAAATAGTTGGCTGGGTGGTGCAGCTTCCGGGTGACAATAATTGCAGCAATCACAAGGGAGTTGATGGTTGTTGTCATCAGTGCCAGCCCGGAGAGAGTGAGGGACACCAGAATTTTAGACGGCATTCTGTTTAATAGTTCTTCTGAAGTCAAGTTTTGATCAGATGAGTTTAAGGAATCCATTTTGTTTGTTTTAAAAGATTAATATAGCTGCAAAAATGGATACCTGTAACAAAGGAGGAGAAAAACAGTTCAGAGAAGTCTTCAAAAATTTTTCTCTCCCTTTCAGAATGAATTTTGAAAAAGTGTATGTGTGTGTTTTCCCAGAATATTCCATGGATTTTAAAAAAATGGGAATTTAGATTATAGATTTTCTTTTTCTTTTCATTTAATTTAAAAATTCCAACGAAAACAGTAACAAACAATAACTTTCAAAACATTTCTGAAAATACAGCTCACGTAAAACAATTTTTATGAGTAAACTAACCTATTACTCGGTAAAATCTCTACCATTGTAGAATTGCATTTAAAAACTATATTAATCCGAGCTATGTTTTTCTCTTCATCTATGCAGTAAAAGTTTAATAGCACATGTCATTAATACATATTTATGCATTATATAACCCAATATAAGAAAATATCATATTACAGGCAGTATTCAAAATCATAAACAATTTTGTACTTAATTCAAAGTTACATTGAGAGCATTATCATTGAACTCATGGAGTCTAAAGGAACTTCTAAGTATTTCATGTCAGGATATAAGTATTATAAAAAGGGAAATAAATAAAAATAAAATATTTTTAGTACATTCCTAGCATTCTATGATCATTTTATGAAATGAGGAAAATGTCAGAGTGTTTAGTAGTCTTTGTGGACATAAGTAGCGAATTTGGTCTAAAAAGATGAAATAGAATTAGTGGGAGTGAAACAGCCATAAAACACTGACCATTATTACAATGACATATATGACAAAATAACTCACTTAACAAGGTGAACTTGCCAGCAAGGAGAGCTCATAATGGCACTCACTCTGAAATGGAAATTATTCTTCTTTACAAGTAACCATTGTAAGGACCCTGTAACCTTATGTCTGAAAGAGGACACTCCAAATAGGGCTTATAATTTTTGCTTTAGTCAATGCTATTGTTTAATTGTAAGCCAAATAAGAGCAATTAGAGTCTAATGAAATAGGATTAATCTTTTTTATATGATAGTATTTTTTCTTTTTCTTTTTTTTTGCATCAGCCCTTCTCTCTTTTTTAATAATTCTATAGCAGCCACCTATATCTTAGGAAAAGACAGAGAGAAGATGGAAATCTGAAGCTTTATTCTTGGTTGTAACTATTATTGTACCTCTATAGTCCTTAAATTATTTTTACTTTAAAGTCATTATGTCTTGGGGCGCCTGGGTGGCCCAGTCCGTTAAGGCTCTGACTTCAGCTCAGGTCATGATCTCACAGTTCGTGTGTTCGAGCTCTGCGTGGGGCTCTGTGCAGACAGCTGGGAGCCTGAAGCCTGCTTCAGATTCTGTGTGTGTCTCTCTCTCTGCCCCTCCCCCACTTATGCTCTCCCTCTTTCTCCCTCTCAAAAATAAATAAACATTAAAAAAATTTAAAGTGGTTATATCTTATTTGTTGGAACTGATAAAACAAATACTTAGTATTATTGTATCAAGTGTTGTGTGTGTGTATAATAAAACTTTGAGGTAAGCACATCTAGTATTTTACTTGTGTTTGGTTATCAGTAGTAAATTTAATTTTTATTTTCTGATATTCATTGAAGGCAGGTGCTGATGGCTTGCTCCTAAGCAAATTGAGGGGCACAAGAAATTTGAGGGTTAAATTTGAGTGGCTCAGTCGGTTAAGTATCTAACACTTGATTTCAGCTCAGGTCATGATCTCACAGTTCATGGGATGGAACCTGGTGTCAGGCTCCTCGTGTTCACAGCACAGAGCCTGCTTGCGATTCTCTCTCTCCCTCTCTCTGCCCCTCCCCCACTTGTGCTGTCTCTCTCTCTTTCTCAAAATATATAAATAAACATTAAAAAAAAGAAATTTGAATACCTGTTACCCAGAAAATGAGTAGTTGTCCTGTGTATAATTGAGAAGCTATAAATCTACGTTATTTATATCAACACTTACCCCTTTTAAAGGGTAACTAGGATAGCACCAGATAAAGAATGGAAGCTAAAGTTTCCCTAGAAATTCTAAACCATTGGATGGGGCGCCTGGGTGGCTCAGTTGGTTAAGCATCTGACTTCAGCTCAGGTCATGATCTCACAGTTGGTGAGTTTGAGCCCTGCATCGAGGTCTGTGCTGATATCTCAGAGCCTGTAGCCTGTTGCGAATCCTGTGTCTTCTCTCTCTGCCTCTCCCATGCTCATGTTCTGTCTCTCTCAAAAAAAATAAACGTTAAAAAAATGTGTTAATGTTTATTTATTTTTTTTTTGAGAGAGAGAGAGAGAGAGAGAGAGAGAGAGACAGAGACAGAGACAGAGTGTGAGTGGGGGAGGGTCAGAAAGAGGGAGACATAGAATCAGAAGTAGGCTCCAGGCTCTGAGCTGTCAGCACAGAGCCTGACACGGGGCTCGAACTCACGGACCATGAGATCACGACCTGAGCTGAAGTCGGATGCCCAACTGACTGAGCCACCCAGGTGCCCCAACATTAAAAAAAATTTTAAGAAAAAGAAATCCTAAACCGCTGGAGTGCCTGGGTGGCTCAGTCGGGTAAGTATCTGACTTCAACTCAGGTCATGATCTCATGGTTCATAGGTTTGAGCACCAAGTAGGGCTCTGGGCTGACAGCTCAGCCTGGAGCTTGCTTTGGATTCTGTGTCTCCCTCTCCGTCTGCCCCTCCTCAGTTCCCACTCCATCTCTCTCTGTCTCTCAAAAAATAAAATGAAATGTTAAAAAAACAAAAAAAGAAATTCTAAACCTGTGGTTTTCCGATTTAGCTTGCCTCAGAACCATCAGTAGACTGTTAAAACACAAGTTATTGGGTCCCACCCTTTGGAGTTAGAGATTCAGTAACACTGGGGTGGGGCCCTCAAACTTGCATTTCTAACAAGTTCCCCGGTGTTGCTGCTGCTGTTGGCCCAGGGAGTTAGGGGTTTGGGGAGAACCCAACAGGGCTGTTACTCAGCTGTTTGTCTAAGCCTTTTGCTGCTACAGCATCAATGACTTCTTGGTTGAGAGCAGCTCTGACATTTCTGTTGTACAACTTTCTCAGCATCTCTCTTTCTCACATTCTTAAATTATTTCTTGGAATTTCCCAAATAAATAATCTTACTCTAGCTTTTCTTCTGCTGTTTCCCTGGCTATTTTTATTGCTGACTTTTTACAGTACGGCTTAGACCTCCTGCTCTAGGGCTATTATTTCCTTCCCCCACATCATTTCCACTCTTTCCAGCCTGTGGTGAGAGTTATGTCATATGACCGACCATATTTTCTAAACCAAATACTGGATCGCAGGGCCTGAGGCTTAATGGCATGGTCATCTGCACCATCAGGATTATCATGAAAATCCTTGATATGTGCTTTCAAGATCAGTGGACCTCACAGTTTTTAGCTAATTTCCCTGGAAATATCTTTAGGCAGTTAATGGTCACAGGTGAAATGCTTACTCCAAGCCAATTAGACATATTAGAAACACAGTAGATTAATTAGTTTCTACCTTCCTCCTAATCCCCCCCCCCCATTCTCTCATCATAAAACTTGTACCAAATATTCAATTAAAAAATTAAATATTTCTTGATTGGTTAATTATTTATTTATTTAGTGTTTAATTAATTATTATTGAGTGTTATGTGAATTTATCTACTGCTTATTTAGTGTTATAGGAGTTGATTTAATAGCGATGACATTTTCTGTATTATAAACAAAAAGAACTTCCTGCTTAAATTTGCCTGATAAACAGTTTTGACATAAGAGTCTCTTCAAGAGGCAATTCTGAAATTACATTTTGAATAGAATATTGAATAAGAGAAACTATTTGGAGATAGTTATGTGTGTTTTCATAATAAAAGTGAATTCTGTTGTTAAGTGGACCAGCTTAATATTAGTGGCTGAATTATTTGATAATTCAGCTGAATCCTCTAAGAATCACATTGTAGCATTTAAATTAGGCTCAATAAAATGGTAGTTAGTGCTAAGGAAAAAATCAAAATGAGTCATATAAATTTGATTGCAGTTTCTAAGAAATCGTCCCATTATTAAATTTAGAAAACTAATCTTCTGATAGTTGTATTTATTGTACAAAGAAAATGGAAAACAAATGTAACCAATCACAATTGAGTTTCTTTTCCTTTTTGTTTTATTTTCCTTGCCACTTCCAATTAGAATTTCAATAAATCGGGGTGCCTGGGTGGTTCAGTCAGTTGAGCGTCTGACTTCGGCTCAGGTAAATGATCTCGAGGTTTGCGGTTCATGGGTTTGAGCCCCACATTGGGCTCTGTGCTGACAGCTCAGAGCCCGGAGCCTGCTTCGGATTCTGTGTCTCCCTCTCTCTCTGCCCTTCCCTAGCTCATGCTGTGTCTCTTTTTCTCTCTGTATCAAAAATGAATAAACATTACAAAAAAGAATTTCAATAAATCATCTACCTTCATTAATTCATGCATGGCCTCCAATCAGATTCTTTCCTGTTCCTTTACATCTTAAGGTCGCATTGTGAGTCCTCACAGTGCTAGGGACTGCTAGGGACCACCTCTAGGATACTGGACATAGACTAGGTCACACGTCTCTCCTACTCTTAGAACATAGATGGCAGTCTATATTTTGAATGGGAAATAGGATTACTTGTTAAGCAGAGCTGGAAGTCTCATAAATTATATGTAGCCTTCTTGATAATAACAAAGAGAGAAAAATTTCCCCAGGCTTTCCTGAGAATTAATATTTGCCAATTTATTGATCTAGCCACCATATATTTACTCTACTTGCACAGTTGTTTTTATTACGTTCAGCTGTTGGTTTGATCTTAATGTCCAAGTATATTTCATTCATATTAAACTATAAGTTCATCGAGTCATAGTTTGGTTTACTTTATACTATAAATAATGAGGGGGAGGGGGAGGTTGAGGTCATACAAAAGCAGGTTTGTTTTTGTTTTTGTTTTTTTGAGAGAGAGAGAGAGAGAGAGAGAGAGAGAGAGAGAGAGAGAAGGAGAAGGAGAGAACCTACACACATGTGTGCACAGGTGCATGAGCGAGGGAGGGGTAGAAGGAGAGGGAGAGAGGGAATACTAAGCAGCTTCTATGCCCAGTGTGGGCTTGATGTGGGGCTTGAATCTCACAAACTGTGAGATCATGACTTGAGCCAAAATCAAGAGTCGGATGCTTAGCGGACTGAGCTACCTAGGCGCCCCGAGGTAGGTACAGTTATTATCTCCCATTTCATAGATAAGAAAACTGACGTACTGAAGTTTAATAACCTTCTCTACAATGACAACATAACAAACAATTGGTAGAACAAACTCATTCTCTTAATCATCATGTTCCTGTCAGTGAAAAATTTAGTACTTTACATAATAACTCTCTTCTAGTCATGAGATCTACGAAGTAACTATTTTGTAAAGTAACTATTTGTAAAGATTTTGTTATAGAGTAAGAAGTAGTTTCAAGGGGAGGCAAATACCCAGTAGAATGAACCACTGAAACACAAGACATATTTTAGACAGCCATGACTTGGAGCTCTGCTTAAGCAGAAGCTGGTCTTCCAGGCTGCTGGTTATTAACTACAGGCTATTAACTACATTAGGAAGAAAAGCTTACTTTTAAACTTGGGTAAGATAGGCCGTAATTGACTGGAACATGTTTAGCTTAAATATACACTGGATTTATGTAAATGTATAGTATAAAGTAGCCACGATGTTAAATAAGATGGGGATCTTTGTATTTTCATTTTATTCAGTTGGCTTTACAGAACGCTGTGGAATATAATATCTTGTATTTCTCCGTTTGACACAGTAAATTATCCTAACATGCCAAGATACAAATTGAAGCACAGGGTTAAGATAGTAACATCTTGAGACTCAATCCCAAGATAATTATGAGAAATCTGTCCATATCTGAATAACAAGAAAGGAGAACTCCTTTCATATATTTTCACTTAGCTGTTTTTCCTATCTGAAAGCATTGAAATTGCTAGCAAGTAGTTTTTCTCTTCTTCAAGATTTTAAGGCTAGTTTTTTATAATTTAAAATATAGGTTCTCATTCAGTAACTTCAATTATTTCTACCCATTTTTTTACTTTGATTACTATGATAGTAGTGGCTATTATTGTCTGTAGATTAAAACTATTTTAATGAATGTACTTGGAATTGATATTAGTAGTCATGCATTGTAGAGAAAATTATAAACAAATTGTAAAGAATTTGTTGGCTATTTCAGACATGACATGGTTAAATGATGATAATTTTATATTACCTAGCTATGACTTAGCATAGGACAAATCTGAACTGTCATCTGGACAGAATGACAAAATATCAGAGCACACAATGGTTGAACCTCCTGATTTGTTTCCTAAGTTTTGAGCACCAATCAATAAAATTTATTAAGCAATGCAATGTGTGTTAGGTTCTACATGTGATGCATATGCATAAAAGATGCAGCCCATGCCATTAAGGAGTATATTGTTTGTTTATCAGTAGTTCAGGAAAAAAGGCATATACCTATTCATCAAACATTAATTTAGTTTCAGCTTTGTAGCTGGCACTCTGGATATAAACATGAATGTGTCACTAAACATTTTCTCAAAGAGCTCATTAGCAGGCTTTACAGATCACTGCACTATGACGAGGTAAGTGCATTATGGGAGTCATTTGAAAAAGTTTCCAGGCATCTACACCTTGCATTTCTTATAATAGTAGGGATGTTACCAGCCGTACTTATTGGGTATTCAATATTAAGAATGTTGATATTGAGGGGTGCCTGGGTGGCTCAGTTGGTTAAGTGTTCCACTTTGGCTCAGGTCAAGATCTCACGGTTGGTGAGTTCGAGTCCTGAGTGGGCTCTGCACTGACAGTGCGGGGTCTGCTTCAGATTCTCTGTCTCCCTCCTTCTTTGCCCCTCCCCCACTCTCTCTCTCTCTCTCAAAAATAAACATTAAAATAAATAAATAAAATTAAAAAAAGAATATTGATATTGAAATGGTTGTCTACCAGTTGGCAACTAAAGTGTTAAAAATTATAATAAGTGGTGTATCTAAAAATATACATTCTAAAATAAGTGTTTTAGTTCAAGTCAATCAAGGCAACTATTGAAAATTGTTCTCTGATCTTACTGAGAATTGATAATAGAAATACTGAATATGGAAAACTCTCAGGCAGGATTTTGAATATAATTGCTGTTAGTTTAGCAGAAGTTGAGGGAGGTTTCAGCATGATGAACAATATTTTTGCTATTAAAAAACCTTCCTAACTTCTTGAGACCACAAGTTCTGCGAAGATGTTGCCCACTGGGCCACTGAGGTGGGTAACAGGCCATGGATGTGGTTTCTACATGGCAGTGAACTTCCCTGGGCGGCTGCCGAGCAGACTGAAGCAGCGGCTGGGGCAGGAATCATTGCTCCCTGCTGCTCTACAGCCATCCAGCATGCTAAGGTGACACTGGTGAGATTGTTGTCGTTGGGACGTGTTTCTGGACCCAGGTCATGTGGGAATCTGACATCGAGGTTCCTCACTGGCCACGATGCACAGACAGGGTGCCTATCGGTATTGATTATGGTTCCAGGCCACACCACATCTTTGTAATTAGTCCCTTTGTATATAAATTCTTTTTGAATTATCCTAATTTGAGTTTGTCATCTACTTCCTGTTGGGACCCTGACTGATAATAAAAATTGTAACTCCTTGGGAATGAGTGTAACTAACAGTGACTAGTTTGGTAGTGAGCATGTATCCAAAGACAAGTGAATCTTAGTAATTTTGTATGTTTCCCAGGAAAAGGGGAATTTTTTTCCCCCTCACTGGACATTCAGCCTTTATTTCAGTTTAGATTTCTTGAAATGCTTATACCACCACATGAAGCCTAAGAATGAAGCCAGTACTTATAACCTGAAATGTACCATGTGATACATGCATTGGTAAATATGTAAAACAGAAGTCATGATCATTCATAGGAGATTGTAGCCATCCTGCCTGGGAAGACCAGAAAAGATCTCACATTGGAATTTAACCTTAAACTAAGACTTGAATGAGTGTCAATAGATTTTGGGGTGTGTGTGTGTGTTGGGGGGGGATAGGATGCAGTGAAGGCCTTTGAGAGAGGAAACAGTTTGCAAAGGTACAATATCAGGAGGAGTATGGTAGGAGAATAATTTGAGTGGGTATGGCAGTTGAGGCTGAAAAATTGGACAGGAGGCAAGAGTTTTATATACCGCAAAGCTGGAGGCCATCCAGAGCCACTGGAAAACGTGAAGCAGAATTAGGTAAAGGTTAGAGGCTCTGATAGAAGATTATTAAATAGGCTAGGTGAGAGTGAATCTCCAGCCAAGGAATGAAATAAGGGGATGAGGACAGAAAATAATTTTAAGCCCCTTTCTAGTGTATGACAGGATTTGACAGTTAACTTAATTTGGGAGATGATGAAGCTTGAGGTAAATGGAAGATCCTAGAACAACTCCTATGTTCCATTGTGGGCAATCAATTGGGAGATGATATCATATACATGAAGGGAACATAGGAAAAGGAGGTTTCATGGGGAGGGGAAAGGGTCATTTTAAAAGTAATAGTTTCAAATACACGGAGACTATCATAGGAGACAGCCTGTATGGAATTATCTAGAAGGAAGATCTGGATTGGAAATTTAATTCATACATTAGTAGCTGAATCCCTGCATATCTATAAAATCAATAGGGATTGGTGACAGCAGTGCCCTGAAGAATGAATGGGAGATGAAGAATTAGAGGAAGTATGAAGCATTTCTTTAAGAGGTTTGACTACTAATGAAAAACTTAAAATTTAGAAACTTCAAAAGCTAAAAACACAGAAACTCTGAGTTTAGAGATTTGAGTTTTTAAATTTTTTTTAATGTTTATTTTATTTTTGAGAGAGAGAGAGAGAGAGAGACAGAGTGCCTACGGGAGAAGGGCAGAGAGAGAGGGAGACACAGAATCTGAAGCAGGCTCCGGGCTCCGAGCTGTCAGAACAGAGCCAGACGTGGGGCTTGAACCCATGAACAGTGAGATCATGACCTGGACCCAAGTCGGTGCTCAACTGACTGAGCCACCCGGGTGCACCGAGATTTGATTTTTTTTTTTTTTAAACACAAACATAACTTGGTGTATTTATGCAGCATGGGAACCAAAGCTCTCAGGCGAAGTAAAAAGTTAAATTATAAACTTAACTGCCATTTCTTTATTTCTTTATTACATCTTCCCTCATTAGGATACAAGTTCTTTAAGAGCAGAAATTTTAATTCCTGGGTCTAGCACAAAATTTGGTTCATAACAGTCACTTAAAATATATTTGCTGAATGATAAATAATGAATGAAAAATACACTGTGTTGATTCAGAGTGAGGGAAGCATGTATTCTTACAACATGGCTGACATAAACTGGTACAATCCCACGGACACAATGTGGCAAAGACCTTTGATACAGTCATTCTATTTCTAAGAATCTATCCTATAAGTATATTTCCATGTATGAGAAATGAATATGTCCAGCAATATGTACAAATTATTGTGCTTACTTATAATGAACAAGAAAACTCTATATTTTGATATGAAAAGACTTCCAAAACACATTTTAAAGTGAAAAATCAGAGTGTAAAAAAGTATGTATAGCATGTTACTATTTGTGTAACATAAAGGATATGTATGAATATAGTTGCTTTGTTTATACATAGAATATCTCTGGAAAAATACACAAGAAGCTGGTAACTGTGGTTGTCTCTGGGGGATAGAAATAGGGAAAAGTGTTTGGAAAGAGTATCTAAAATTTTATACTCATTATGCATTTATCTATTTCTTAAAAGTAATAAACTAACAAAGCAAAAAAGCCGCCACGAATAAATGTAAATGAGCCCAGTAGTTTGTGTCAAACACTTTCCTAAATGCTTTGTCTGTATGGTCTTATTTGAGACCAGGGGAAAAAAGATAAGTGGAGGAAGTAAATTTGTAGCTTGTAAACTCGTGTGCACATATGTATTGGGGGAGGGTGGAAAATGGAAGGAATGTGGAGGTTTTTATGTGTCGTAGACAGCGTTTTCTTTTTGAATAGGCGACGTTATCATATGTTGAGGGGGAGGAGGCAGGGATCAAGAAGGGTAAGAAGAACATTTGGCACCCTTGCTAGAGAGTAGGAAGGGAATGATCAAAGGCAGAAAAAAGAATGCTGTGTATTGCTTAATGCTGTTTGGGCATTGTTCTTTACTACAAGTGCAACTTTAGTTTGGAAATGCTCAGTAGCCCTAGCATAAGAGTGGAAAATAAATGTTGTCAGATCATATACCTTTCTGTGGGAGAAGCACAATGAGGACATTTGCAGAGAAGTAGCTGAAGTCAAATGATAAAGATACCAATTGGGAAATTAGATTATAACTGGAGGAGGTAGCATCTTAACGGAAGGGGTGAATTTCATGAGGTAAGTGAGAATTATTTCTAGGCTGAGCAATTATCTTGTCCAATTGGCCACAGAAATTCTCCCTTAGCCCGTGGTTTTCTATTGCCCAGTCCAGTCTCAGAAGGTAGCCCACCGGGGTAAAATTCTTTCAGAATGGCTCCAGCTAGCTCTTCTCTGAGCAGTCCTCACAGGGAAGCATCTGAACTCATCTGGCACATTACCACCTGGGGGGCTTTCCTCTAGCTCAAGGATTCTCAAAGTGTAGTTCCTGGAGAGCAGCATCAACATCAGGTGAGAACTTCTAGAAATACAAATTCTTGTCCCCTTCCCTGCGACTGAATCAGAAACTTTGGGAGTGTGTTAGAGCCTCTAGAGCTTAAGTTAGAAACAACCACTCTAGCTGTTCCCTCTTACCTGAGATTACCACTTGGCTAATTAACTCCATAACCTCCTTTAAGTCTTTGCTTTAAATTCCCAGAACTCTGTGTAACATTTCAACCCACCTTAACCTTTATTCCTTCTCCTGATACCCCCTTCCCTTCATCTTCCTCATCAGCTTTATTTTTCTTTAGCACTTATCATTTCCTGTACTATATAATTACTTCATGGTTTTTGTCTAATTGATTTCAATACAGGGATATTTTCTGTGTTGATATTGATATATTTTAAGTTCCCAGAACAGTGCCTGATGTATAATAGGAGCTCAATCAATATTTGTAAAATGATTACTTGTCCATGGTCTCAATAAAGAGCCATTTCCAAAGCAGTCACCTTTCCTGGGTTTGTGACAAAGCAGCTGGCCAGCAACAGTCTCCCAACCTTAGGCTTTTCCAGGTATGGGTCTCTCACCAACCCCAGCTTTCCAGACTGTAGGAACCATGAATCATGCTCTTTGGGCAGTCTCCTTGGAGTTCCTCTCTCTCAGTTTGAGATGAGACCTCCACTGTCATCCCCAAACCACCCTTTACCTCCAAACACATTTCCTTATAGAAAGGGTGGGGGGAGGGAGCAAATTCTCAGAAAATCTATGACTTTCTCCAAACATCATCCTCACCCTCTTTTCCAATTCTTACCTCTTCAATTTAACACTGTAATAATCTTGAGGTATTGAAGGCTCACTTTTCCTCACTGCTTTCTCAGTTCTGAATAGGGCATAGTTTAGTATAACATCTTGTATTAGAATATGATATAGTTGATATCCATTTTCTTAGGGTGTCAGCCCAAACTAGAATGTTTAATTTTTATTTATGCTACATTCTCTTCTTGGCTTTTAGAGTCCATTCTTTATATTTTAGGCTTTTAGAGTCCATTCTTTATATTTTAGTCCACTCTTTATATTTTTATATATTTTATATAAAGCAAGTTTGTTTTTTTGTTTTGTTTTGTTTTGTTATGAGAGAGAGAGAGTAGGGGAGGAACAGATGGAGACAGAGAGAATCTTAACCAAACTCCACACCCAGCACGGAGCCCAGCTTGGGGCTATATCTCATGACTGTGAGATCATGACCCGAACTGAAATCAAGAGTTGGATGCTTAACTGAGCCGCCTAAGCACCCCAAAGTGAATCTTTTTAAAACATGACTTTTCTGTCCTTCAAAATTGCCAATGACCTCCCATTGCACTTAGAATAAAGTCTAGATCTTTAACCATGCCCTCAAGGCCCTTATGAATTGGTGCTTGCTTACATTTTCAGTCTTCTATGGTATCAATTCCCGTATGCTCCTTACTATTCTTGAGGCCACACAGGCCTTCACAGGTTTTTTTTTTTTTTTTTTTTTAAGATTTTATTTTTAAGTAATCTCTACACTGAACGCAGGGCTCTAACCCACAGCTCCGAGATCAAAAGTCTCACGCTTCACTGACTGAGCCAGCCAGGCACCCCGAGCCTTCTTAGTTTTGCTACTTGATGAAATCAAGCTCTTTCTTAGGTTGTGGCCTTTTAACTTCCTGTTCCCTCTGCTTGGAAATCTCTTTCCTAGATAACTGGTTCTTTCTTATTAAAGTTTCAGACATTCTCATATTACATTATGTTTCATCATAGTATTTATCCCTCTCTAAAATTCTTAGTTTTTTACTTGTGCATTATCTGTTTCCCTTGTTAGAATATAAAATTCATGAAAACAAGGATCTAGAATTTTGGTCAATGCTGAAGTCAATGCTGTGACTTCAATGTCAAGAACCTAGTATGTAAGATTTCAATAAACACTTGACAAAGATTTTATTGTATGCCTCCTAGATGCTAGGCTCTATACTATAACACAATTTTGATTAAAAACATTTTTTAGCCCCTGCCCTTAAGAAACTTTCAGTTAGAGTATGAAAGAAACAAGAAAAGAGCTTACTTTTCTTGTGGTATGGTAAGTGTTAGATAAGACCAAAGTGTGAGGGTTTCTATGGGAGCTGAGAACGAATCTGGAATCTGGTGTGGCAGTGAGGACAAGGGAGTCAGCAGGAGTAAGGTGGGATTTCAAAATGCAGAGACTGCTTCCTGACTGTTCACGTAGAGCTAAGTGAAGAACGGAAAGAACTAGGAGCAGAGGGGGAAGGAAATGGTTGGGTAACGGAGATGGGTGACCTTTTCTTTCATTGCTGGTGCCTCTACATTCTCGGAAGGACTTGATGTTGGTACGGGAGCCCACTCAGACTCGTCTTCCAGGCTCTAGCCACTTCTGTCACTGCTTACTTTGTATAGATCTACACATCCAAAGTACAACAGGTTTTCTAAAACAAAATTTAGTCTTTTTTCCATTGGATATTTTTTCCTGCTTTGTCAAAGATTAGTTGGCCATACGTTTGTGGGTCTAATTCTGGAGTCTCTATTCTATTCCACTGGTCTATGTGTCTGTTTTTGTGCCAATACCATGCTGTCTTGATGATGACAGCTTTGTAGTAGAGGCTGAAGTCTGGGATTGTGATGCCTTCTGCTTTGGTCTTCTTCTTCAAAATTACTTTGGCTATTCGGGGCCTTTTGTGGTTCCATATGAATTTTAGGATTGCTTGTTTTAGCTTCAAGAAGAATGCTGGTGCAATTTTGGTTGGGATTGCATTGAATGTGTAGATAGCTTTGGGTAGTATTGACATTTTAACAATATTCATTTTTCCAATCCATGAGCACGGAATGTTTTTCCATTTCTTTATATCTTCTTCAATTTCCTCCATAAGCTTTCTATAGTTTTCAGCATACAGATCTTTTACATCGTTGGTTAGGTTTGTTCCTAGGTATTTTATTATTCTTGGTGCAATTGTGAATGGAATCAGTTTCTTTGTCTTTCTGTTGCTTCATTATTAGTGTATAAGAAAGCAACTGATTTCTGTACATTGATTTTGTATCCTGCGACTTTGCTGAATTCACGTATCAGTTCCAGTAGACTCTTGGTGGAGTCTATTGGGTTCTCCATGTATAATACCATGTCATCTGCAAAAAGTGAAAGCTTGACTTCATCTTTGCCAATTTCGATGCCTTTGATTTCCTTTTGTTGTCTGATTGCTGATGCTAGAACTTCCAACACTATGTTAAACAACAGCGGTGAGAGTGGACATCCCTGTCGTGTTCCTGATCTCAGGGTGAAAGCTCTCAGTTTTTCCCCATCAGGGATGATGTTAGCTGTGGGCTTTTCATAAATGGCTTTTATGATCTTTAAGTATGTTCCTTCTATCCCGACTTTCTTGAGAATTAGACCCACAAAAGTATGGCCAACTAATCTTTGGCAAAGTGGGAAAGAATATACAATGGAAAAAAGACAGTCTCTTTAACAAATTGTACTGGGAGAACTGGACAGCAACATGCAGAAGAATGAAACTAGACCACTTTTTTACACCATTCACAAAAATAAACTCAAAATGGATAAACGACCTGAATGTGAGACAGGAAACCATCAAAACCCTAGAAGAAAAAGCAGGATAAAACCTCTCTGACCTCAGCCGCAGCAATTTCTTACTTGACACATCCCCAAAGGCAAGGGAATTAAAAGCAAAAATGAACTATTTGGACCTCATGAAGATAAAAAGCTTCTGCACTGCAAATGAAACAATCAACAAAACTAAAAGGCAACCAATGGAATGGGAAAAGATATTTGCAAATGACATATCAGACAAAGGCCGAGTATACAAAATCTATAAAGAACTCACCAAACTCCACACCCAAAAAACAAATAATCCAGTGAGGAAATGGGCAGAAAACATGAATAGACATCCAGATGGCCAACAGGCACATGAAATGATGCTCAATGTCGCTTCTCATCAGGGAAATACAAATCAAACCCACACTGAGATACCACCTCACACCAGTCAGAGTGGCTAAAATGAAAAAATCAGGAGACTATAGATGCTGGAGAGGATGTGGAGAAATGGGAACCCTCTTGCACTGTTGGTGGGAATGCAAACTGGTGTAGCTGCTCTGGAAACCAGTGTGGAGGTTCCTTAAAACAATAAATACATACATACATACATACATACATACATACATACATACATAAAAATAGATCTACCCTATGACCCAGCAATAGCACTGCTAGGAATTTACCCAAGGGATACAGGAGTGCTGATGCATAGGGGCACTTGTACCCCAATGTTTATAGCAGCACTTTCAACAATAGCCAAATTATGGAAAGAGCCTAAATGTCCATCAACTGATGAATGGATAAAGAAATTGTGGTTTAGGGGCACCTGGGTGACTCAATCGGTTGAGCATCAACTCTGACTCAGGTCATGATCTTGCAGTTCGTGAGTTCGAGCCCCGTGTTGGGCTCTGTGCTGACAGCTTGGAGCCTGGAGCCTGCTTCAGATTCTGTGTCTCCCTCTCTCTCTGCCCCTTCCCTGCTCATGCTCTGTCTCTCTCTGTCTCTCAAAAGTGAATAAACATTAAAAAAATAAAAAAAAAAAGGAATTATGGTTTATATACATAATGGAATACTATGTGGCAATGAAAAAGAACGAACTATGGCCTTTTGTAGCAACGTGGATGGAACTGGAGAGTGTTATGCTAAGTGAAATAAATCATATAGAGAAAGACAGATACCATATGTTTTCACTCTTATGTGGGTCCTGAGAAACTTAACAGAAGACCATGGGGGAGGGGAAGGGAAAAAAAAAAAGTTAGAGAGGGAGCCAAACCATAAGAGACTCTTAACAACTGAGAATAAACTGAGGGTTGATGGGAAGTGGGAGGGAGGGGAAAGTGGGTGATGGGCATTGAGGAGGGAATCTGTTGGGATGAACACTGGGTGTTGTATGGAAACAAATTTGACAATAAATTTCATATTAAAAAAATTTAGTGGTATCATGTCACAATGGTATTCTAGCATGGTAGAATGTCTATAATAATACTCAGGACACTAAATATAACTAAAATTTCTATTTATTTCTTAGACACTCATTTCCAGCATACTTGACTATTGAAATATTGATCTTTTTGCTCAAAAAGGGCTTAAAAACCATAAACATGAGAGCTTTAAACAAACATGATCTAACCCATTTCTATTTAAAATTTATTACTGCTAGAATAGACTTAGGTTAATAGTTTAATGATCTATACTGTAGCAGGAGTTTTAAAAGTCAACAAATCATGTGCATAATTCTAGAAGCAAACCCCATTTGAAGATTCTGCAATCTAAAAAACTAATTAAGAGTATATGAGTTTGGGGTGCATGGGTGGCTCAGTTGGTTAAGCATCAGAGTTTGGCTCAGGTCATGATCTTGGGGTTTGTGAGTTTGAGCCCAACATTGGGCTGTCTACTGTCAGAATAGAGTCCGTTTCTGATCCTCGATCCCTTTCTCTCTCTGCCCCTCCCCTGTGCACGCATGCACTCTCTCTCTTTCAAAAATAAATAAACATTTTTAAAAAAGTATATGAGTTAATGTATTTGAAAGATTTTCTAAGCCCTGTGAAAGGAGAGCTATCTTTTATCTTGAGTTTTAAAAAAGTATGTAGAATAATCTAATTCATCAACAAATATTTATTTTTAATTCTTATCTCACTAATGAAGCGGAGGGTTTTTGTTTTGTTTTGATTTGTCTTGTTTTTTGGGTTGTCATCAACTTAAAATTTAGCTCATTTACCATTTTATGTCAGATGTCAATTGTCATAAAATGAGAAGAAATCATAATGCAACAAATGTCCATGTGACAGACCATTATTTTTCTATCAAAGCTGAAGTTTAACATATAATAGGAATAAAATGCCATATTTAGCAATCAATTTTCTCCTTTGAATAGAAAAAAGCTCACAAAAGTGGGAGAAAAAATGATTCAAAAGCTAATTATGTAACATTCTCTTGATGTCCTATTCTGTCTAAGAAGAGGAGGAAATAATACGAAGTCCCTAAAGGACTTCATAGATAATCCAAAAGGTTTCTGAGATGCAGGGTAGCTAAAGGAAAGTAGAGTGTTAGCAGTTTCAGCTGATGTGGCTCTAACCTGAGCAGGTCTAGCCTTAGTCAATAACCTATTGGCATTGACTTGAAGAATGCTTCATGGGTACATAGGTATTCCTTGCCTTGATCTCTCCTGGCTAAATTTTCTATTTGTACAGGCTATCTAAAATTAGTGTTTTGTGGGTATAACATTTGGCATTTGTGTTAATTCTGTTTGTTTAGTATCCTCAAAATGTCTTTCAAAACTCATACGTTATGTTGCCAGTTATCTCCTAAAGACATTATCATTAGCTATTGTCCTTGGAATACATATCCTTCCATATATGTATGGAAGGTCCAGAATGAAATGGCATCTTCTCACACATCTTGCTTTGGTTTTGTATGGTCCAGTTCAATTGTACAATTTCCATTCTCCTATTTCACAATTTGACATTAGCTACCTCCTTTTGACTGAAGTTTACTTTTGTAATATATATGAAAAAGTAAGTGAATAGTGTGAAAAATATAGGAAACATTTATTAAACAGTTTTTGAAACATCTTTTTAGAGATTATATAATGTAGCATATTACTCACCTAAAAACGTAGGTCACTAATTTAAGTTTTGATAACTTCATGTTATTAACTGAATTAATATATATTATTAATTGAAGTAAAATGGATCTATGAAGGACATGACTTCTTATTAAAAAAGAAAAAGAAATCCAATCAAGCCAGCTTAAGAAAAGGGGGTCATTAGAAAAAGTGACTGTATCACACCTGGTCAGGAAATAAAGTATAATTGGCCACATTCAGGGGACTGAAAAGGAATCATCATATTTTTTTTCCAGATTCAAGTCTCTCTCATCTATATTTGCCTTTGCTTTTTTCTTTACTAACTTTCTCTGTTTGCTTTTCAATCAACATGAAGTCCTGGCTCCAGGACTCCAGTGTTGTATAATTTTTCCATTCAACTAGCCTGCTTCATCTAGCAGTTAATTGACTCAGTATCTCTCTGCCCTACTGGCAATTTCTGAGGTGAAAGCTTGAACTGGTATTAAAGTAAGGTGGTATTAGATGTTGCCAGTGGAGTGGATTTGGGGGCTATGGTGGGGTGGGGTAGATGGCCAAAGGAATTTCAGGGAAAGTACAATTACCCCAAACTATGTCAACAAAATCTAAATAATAGATAGTGTTGAAGAATTAAATTATTTATTACTCCATGTTGATAATTTTTATTGGTGTGTTTGTAACCAGGGTACATAAGTGACATCAGAACCTTAGCACTGACTTACTTTAGCCTAATGCTTACTCGGCTGAAGAGAAGAGTCAGAGCAAAAATCTGGGCTACACCACATTTTTAATCTAATATTTGTGGACAATTTTATAGCATTTTATTTTATTTTATTTTATTTTATTTTATTTTATTTTATTTTATTGAGCTTGTTTATTCTGAAGGAAAGAGAGAGAGCATGAACAAGGGACAGGCAGAGAGACAGCAAGAGAGAGAGAGAATCCCAAGCAGGCTCTATCTACACAGTCAGCATGGAGTCCAACGTGGGGCTCCAACTCACCAACTGTGAGATCATGACCTGAGCTGAAATCAAGAGTTGGATGCTTAACCAAATGAGCCACCCAGGCACCCCTTGTAGCATTTTAATGCATACTGGCCATTAGAAGATCCCTGAAAGAGGTTGAATACGTTGGTGTTCTTTCAAGGCAGGGAGAAAATCAGATCAGAAAATCTGATGACCATGATATTTTGGGCAATTGGCACAGATGGTAACCCAATCTCTTTGAAATGTGTTTAATTCTTCCTTTCCAGGTCACTTTGTATTTGTAGGACTATATCAAGGCAGTCCCAGAGGAAGTTACTCTAATTAAACTGCTCTTTATAGTGCCAGCCTTTTTGCATGCCCTCCCTCCCTTGGTCTTGCTTCTTTGAGAAGAGTTAATCTAAATCTTTAAGTAGGAGAAATAAATAAGTAGAGAGCTGTGATCATTGTGTTCTGCTATGAAATCAATTTTAGGGGAAAATAACTTCATAGGGCTTCTGTGGGTATTGGGGAAAAAGAAAATGGTTTGAATTCCTGGATCCTGCTTCAAGGAGGGAGAGAAAGCCCAGAAAACCAGCCTGGACTGGTGAGAGGTCCTGGTGCTAAACAGAAGAAAGATGTGTTTAATTTCTAAGTCTTAGTCTCTGAATGTTTAATGAACTCCTACCACGTGTGAAGTCAGTGCTCTGGGGAAATTTCAAAGGGTTTACCATCCAGCCAGAATCCAGCACACATATTTCTAGATAGGCTTAGATAAGATACACCCTGAATTTAGAGGAAGTTAAGCTCTCTGGCCTGGAGGCAATAGTATAAATGTTCTCTCTGGAATGCTTTAAATTCTGTGGAGTTTGTGGAGTCCCAAACCCACAGCTCTTAGTTCTGAAGTATAAAGTCATGGATTTCCTGCACAGGAACCAATGCTGTAGGTAACATCCTGAGGCCAACAAGAATGTCAAAAGTGAGGGTTGCACCCTGGCCAGTGGAAGGTGTTAGTTTAGTGTTACCGTGTAGTGTAGAACACGTGACAGAAGGTTCATTTTCTTCTTGCAGCTTTCACTTTAAGGACAAATAAGATAACTAGAATTCAAAGTAAAATAATAATAATAAAAAAGAACAAACAAGATTTAGTAGGGTAACTCTGGGTTTCTGTAATTCTTCACACTTAGGCAATTAGGCAGATCAGGACAACTCATCACCTCCTTCCTACCTAATATTTGAATACATTATAAGAAGCTTTTCTAGAGTAGTGGCAGGAACTGTTTTTCCATAATGCAAAACTTTGTCAGAAATAGTATAAATGTTTGTGATTAATGTACAAAAGCAATCCTTATTGAGGAGCTACTACATGTGCTAAACACATTTGAAACATGAAAATGTTCTCAGGTTAAATTTAGCTTATTCATTAAATAATCAACTATGAAAAGCAAATCAAGAAAACAAAAATGGTTCAATGAATAAGAAAGCCAATACTTGGGGTGTCTGCGTGGCTCAATTGGTTAAATGTCTAACTCTTGATTTCAGCTTAAGTCATGTTCTCAGGATTCATGAGTTGGAGCCCCATGTCAGCTCAGTGCTGATAGCATGGAGTCTGCTTGAGATTCTCTTGCCCCTTCTCTCTGCCCCTGTGCCTTTCTCTTTCTCAAAATAAATAAATTCTCTCTCTTTCTCAAAAAAAAAAAAAAAGGCCAATAAGTCACATTTGGTAGATTTATGTGGTTAGAAAGGTTAAATGTATCACTTAAAATCACTTAAAATATTATCAGAGTATAAGATCAGTATTTTATTCATTGTTTTGTCTGTTTGTTTGTTTTTAGTAGGCTCTACACCCAGTGTGGAGCCCAATGTGGGGCTTGAACTCATGACTGAGATCAAGACCTGAGCTGAGATCAAGAGTTAGATGCTTATACTGACTGAGCCACCTAGGTCCCCTAAAATCAGCATTTTTTAAATTAAAAAATTTTTTTTAAATGTTTATTTATTTTTGTGAGAGAGAGAGAGAGAGAGAGCAGGGGAGGGGCAGAGAGAGAAGGAGACACAGAATCTGAAGCAGGCTCCAGGCTCTGAGCTGTCAGCACAGAGCCCAACGCAGGTATTGAACCTGTGAACCACAAAGTCATGACCTGAGCCGAAGTTGGACACTCAGACACAGGCACCCCTAAAATCAGTATTTTAATTAATTTTAACCAAACTACTGAAAAAAATGAAATCACAATTATTTGATCTATCAGGAACTTATGAAAAAAGTAAAAAAAAAGAAACAACTTTTGATGTTATTATGGCAATATTTATTTTACATAAAGATCATTAGGTTTAACCATGGAACCAAAGAAAATATTTGATGGTGGTGGTGGTGGTGGCAATGTGTGTGAAGGGGTGTTGTCTGAATCTGCTTAAGAGCTGTTAAGAAACAATTTAATTTTGGTTGTTAAAAAACGATCTTTTCTAACAAGGGCAAAGCAAACTGTCAGTTATATTCTTTGTTTCTGTTTTTCCCATTAGTTAGCTACTATACACATCCTGTTCATATGAATCTGAGGAGTCTAAATATTGAGATAAAATGAAAATCAATGCAATTAATATAATTTCGTTTTCAAAAAAATTCTGATTACTTCATATCTTGCTAATTTAAATATAAAGGAAAAATCTATTATGTTTATAATAAATTATAATGCAGATATATATATTTAGCTCTCTATCTATCTATCTATCTATCTATCTATCTATCATCTATCTATCTAAATAGATAGAGGACAGGCAGAGGGAGAGGGAGAAGGACTCTTAAGCAAGCTCCTTGCTTAGCACGGAGCCCAATGCCGGGCTTGATCTCATGACTGTGAGATCATGACCTGAGCCAAAATCAAGAATCAGATACTTAACTGACTGAGCCACCAGGCGCCCCTTCTTTTTTATTTTTATTACAAAAAAATTTTTTTAATGTTTATTTACTTTGAGAGAGAGAGAGAGAGCAAGCATGAGCAGGGGAGGGGCAGAGAGGTAGACATAGAATCTGAAGCAGGCTCCAGGCTCTGAGCTGTCAGCACAGAGCCCAACATGGAGCTCAAACCCATGAACTGTGAGATCATGACCTGAGCTGAAGTCAGAGGCTTAACCGACTGGGCCACCCAGGTGTCCCTCTTCTTTTTTATTTTTAAAAACAGCTGACAATACAATTCTCAAATGTTGACTCAACTATAATGAAGTTCATGTTTTCTTTTTGCATGTGAATGTCTCCCTTGGTTTATCTTTAGTTTTATGCTCAAGGAATTTTACATTGGTTCAAATAAAAGCTGTTTATAGGTTTAGGACTTTAAAAAATGCAATTTTGAATAGATTTTATAGCAGTTTCTCACACTATTAATCTCTGTTTCCTGAAACTGTTTCTGTAAAATTTAATTGATTTACTTATTACTTATCCATTTTTGCCCTTAAATATCGCTGTCCTAAGTCATTGCCAAATAAACCATTCTGAATTTTTAGATAGATCCTAATGTGTATCATCTATTTGAAAAAAAATCAAAGTTGCCTCATTCTCTTTTCCTTTCTCTTTTTAATTGTGGCATGTCAATATTTGAAAGCTAAAATATTATCTATTTTCACTGCTTGTATCCTATGTATGTCATTTTCAATGCAATTTAGATATTTAGCACATTCAGATTGCCAGATTTAACAAATAAAAAAAGTAGAGAATGCCTATTTAAATCTGAATTTCAGATAAACAATGAATACTTTTTAAGTATGTCTAGAATGCTTATTATGACAAAAATATTCATTGTTTGTCTAAAATTCAAATTTTAGTTGGTGTCCTGCATTATATCTGCCAACTCTAACACATTTTATCATATTTGATAGGATGTGTAAACATTCTACTCCTTTTTAGATCTCCTCTCTTTTATACTGTCTTCCTTATTTATTTTTAGATTACAGAATGAGAAAACAGTGAATTCAGTTGCATAATTTTTGCCATACAGAGCAGATGTCTTGCTGGTTAACATATTAGATACTATATTTACAGGTAATATTTTAAAGTTATAAGAAAAATTCAACAGCACACATAGCCATAATCCTGAATACACTTTAAACTACAATCTGTACTTTAACATTTCACTTCAAAACTTACTTTAAAACTTCCCCCACAGCTTTTAGGCTTTGTCCTTTCATTGAAGTTGGCTGGGATGGGCCATTCTCTAATGACAAGGGTGAGCAAGTTAAAATGAGTTTTCTGGCTTTTGACTAGTCATCAATAATATTATTCAGCAGAATTTCTCAAGCTGTGCTCCTTGGACTTAGCCCACTAAAGCTGTTAATTGGTGCCTTGGGGAGAGGGTGGTCACTTAAAATTAGGATATTATGGGTTAAAGGCATATCTTTACTGTAGAACTTTTCTGAAGTTCAGTATGCTATTTTTTGCTGGGCATCTGTAAGAGAGGACTACTGCTTTCCCCTAGGTTTTTTTCCTATAAACATTTTTGGCGTGTGGCACAGCATGTACATTTTGTAAGACACTAGAGTTTTACGAAACACAATTTGGGAATTCTGAAGAAAGTTCCAGGCTTGTTTTCATGATTTCCAGATCATAGATGGCTTGAGGACTAGAGTTGTGTGATAGTCATCAGGAACCAGTCTACCAAAGTATCAGTCAGGCTGTGTCTAAGGGACAGAAATCAAATGGTCCAATTTGATCATTGATGGATTAATTTAAATTGAATAAGCTCAATTAACAAGTAACAGGAAATAGAGAAAAGAGAAGGCACAGGGATAGGATACAAGAAAAATTGGAAATAACCTTTGTTGAGTATCCACTATAGTACTAGAAATCACACAAAATGGATTGTATGGCATATTTATATGATTTTCCTAATACCCCCGTAACAAAAGCATTATACTTTTTTATAGATGAAGAAATTGAGGCTCAGAGAAACCTAGTGGTTTGCTTATTGTCATATTTCTAGTTAAGTTGTCACAATTGGGATTTGGTACAGGTACTTAGTCATCAAACACGTTTTCTTTCCCTACTCATAGTAATTCACTTAAGCTCGATTTCTTTTGTCTTTTTCTATCCCAGGAACCTACCAGACTACTTCAGTTTTGAGAATTACC
The DNA here is from genome assembly GCF_028018385.1 of Neofelis nebulosa. Taxonomy (NCBI): domain Eukaryota; kingdom Metazoa; phylum Chordata; class Mammalia; order Carnivora; family Felidae; genus Neofelis; species Neofelis nebulosa. The sequence continues at coordinate 118,995,146 of NC_080786.1, forward strand.
ACTTTAGAACAGCAAATATTCTTTTTCTTCCTTCCTTCCTTCCTTCCTTCCTTCCTTCCTTCCTTCCTTCCTTCCTTCCTTCCTTCCTTCCTTCCTTCTTTCCTCTTTCTCTTTCTTTCTTTCTTTCTTTCTTTCTTTCTTTCTTTCTTTCTTTCTTTCTTTCTCTCTCTCTCTCTCTTTCTCTTCCTTCCTTCCTTTCTTTCTTTCTTTCTTTCTTTCTTTCTTTCTTTCTTTCTTTCTTTCTTTCTTTCTTTCTTTCTTTCTATTAATCACCTGGACAGCTACTGTTTTCTGGTAACTTACAATGACGACTTCTTTTTGTGATACATGTAAGATGGTTTCCAAATTGCAGATGAGTAATTACTCACAGGGGTGAAAGAAGTCTCATCAAGTACTGAAAATGCAGCTGTTCTCAATTTGCTGGCTGCCATATTGAAATCATCTGGGGACTTTTAAAAATGCTGATGCCTAGGTCTCTGTCCCAAAAATCCTGATTTAATTGATTTGGGTATGGCACTGGGATTTTAAAACACTACCTAGGTGATTGTAATGTGCAGAAAGGCTGAGAATCACTATTTTTAAGTGATTGAGATGAGCTTATAAGTATTTTCATAAAGAAGTAAAGGAAATGTGTTAATGTTACTTTTTATTTAACAAACTCCATTGTTTCTTTTTTTAAATAGCTGCTCAGTCACTTTTTTCAGATGGAAAATGAGCAAGTTGCAACTTGGTATCTTTTCCTATTTAAATGATATTTGTATTCAGTTGGGGTACTGTGGTGTAAAATATGTACTTATTTCATTAGTTAGGCTACTGAGTCATTTCTATTTAATCTGTGAAACTCATAATCCTCCCTAAACCATGGTGGTCTCACATCACATCTCAGTGTAAATTTAATTATTGCACTAAGAAAATCACATTATCAAAACAGCATGAAATATTCCCATTGCAATGTCTTAAATCCTTTTACTAATGCACTTTTTACATCTCATATTTGTCTCTCTCATACTAATATTGTCTGAAGTCTCATAAAGTGAACTTAGGCAAACTACCACTTGCTGTAACTAAAACATTTTTCAAATTATTCTTTAATTTTGGATGTTAATTTGTTTTTTTTCTTATTCGCAAAAATAAAGAAAATTGAAGGAGACCTTAATAGATTGTTCTAATATAGTATAAATAAAAAAAAATTTAACATTTATTTATTTTTGAGACAGAGAGAGACAGAGCATGAACGGGGGAGGGTCAGAGAGAGAGAGAGGGAGACACAGAATCTGAAACAGGCTCCAGGCTCTGAGCTGTCAGCACAGAGCCCGACGTGGGGCTTGAACTCATGAACCGCGAGATCATGACCTGAGCCAAAGTTGGACGCTTAACCGACTGAGCCACCCAGGCGCCCAGTAGTATAGTATAATTTTAATTTTAAAAGAAAATGCTAAAGTAATAGTAATGACTGGGACCAGCATCAGCTCACATCCCAGAACTGATAACAGGCAGAAGCAAAGAAGGTTCTTCTACAGGGGCCCAAGATCAATTAAATCCCTTTAAAAAGGGGAAGATTTTTGCAGTAAGCTGTCAGACTCTTCAGACTTGACTTCTCTGTGTCCGACCATTTACGAAAGGCAACTGCCACCAGACTCTGCCTGATTGATCTCCAGACAGAACTGAGGTCCTTCCCTGCTTGAACACAATGAGTAGCAAGTGCCAAGAGGTGACCTGGACTGGACGGAGGCCTTCTATCAACTCTGCGCCCACAGACTGACTTCACATTTGGTTCTTTAACTTCCTACCTCCGTCTGCTATCTTGTTGGTTTTGTGATTTGTCTTATGTTCTGCTCGGTGTGCTGTGTAAGAAGCCAAGTTTAATCACATGGTGAAATGTCATTGAGTTTGGAATCCGGAGACTGCTTTATCATTGTGATTAACTTTGCTTTATGATTGCATAAAGCTGACACTGTGGAAAGATAGAATTTGTGTGTGTGTGCCCTCATAGTGTGCTCATGGCAAATAGTATTTATTGAAAGGACAGGTTGTGGCACTGAATGGGTGTAGGAAGCATGGAAAAATTCAAAGATAATAAGGCTGGCAAAAATCTATAGTGTACTAATTGCATCATAGTCATGAGCTCAGTTAACTCTCACAACAACACTAAGATTTAGGTACTATTACTATCTCAATTATATAGAGGGGGTAACTGAATTTAGGGAGAAGTTTCAAGCTCAGAGAATCTGGCTCTAGAGCCTATAGTCTTAATCACTATATGTTCTTGCCTTCCTCAACTTGAGTGACTGAGAGGTTGGTCATATCAAACAACATAGATCTATAATTCAAGTCAATAAATAGTTTCAGGCAGTTGTCAAGGTGATGAGTTTGTACTTAGACACATGTCATTTGGGGTGTTGGAATTTTACCTTGAGGTCATACTCATCAAGCAGTTAACAATGTGGATCTGAAATTCAGGAGAAAGTTCAGAGCTGGAGATAAAGATGTGGGTACTATATGCACAGAGGTGGTGGTTGAGATAAAATAACCAAGGGAAGAAGTTTAAACAAGAAGAGGTTTTTTTTTTAATGTTTATTTATTTATTTTGAGAGAGAGAGTGAGAGCAAGCATGGAAGAGGGGGCAGAGAGAGAATCCCAAGCAGGCCCTGTGCTGCTGGTGCAGAGCCTGACATGGGGCTTGATCCCACAAACCTCAAGATCATGACCTGAACCAAAATCAAGATTCAGATGCCTAGCTGACTAAGCCACGCAGATACCCCTAAAATGAGAAGAGTTTTTAACACTGGATCCTGTGAGGAAACAGCTTTAATTGTGAAGCAGATAGGGCACAAGTGGATTAGGGAGAGAGATGACAATAAATAGGATATACATCACCAAAAACAAGGGAAGAGATTTTAAGAAAGAAATGATGATCAGCAGTGTCAAATGCAGCAAAAATGTTCTAGGATAAGGTACAGGTACAAGGACCCAGGATTTGACTATTAGCAAATTATTAGCAATCTTCTAAGGAATGATTTTAATATCCTTATAAGGCTGGAATAGAAACTGTTAGCTTATTGAATAAATAAAGAGTGTTAGTTTAGAAGTAGCTAATATTTCCGGAATGCTTCCTATGGGTCATGAAGGGTTTTACATGTTTTTAAATGAGTTAACAATCCTACTTGGGGATTCTGTGTGCTTCAGGGCACATACAATGAAAGGATTAAAGAAAAATAGACAACATAGTGGAAGTGTTAAAAAAACCCAAAAACTTCTCTCAGCAAATGATAAAACATTGGATGCAAAAAAGAAAGAAAAGGGTTAAGAACAGAGAGGATTTAAACAACACAATTTTCTACCATGGTCTAACATATTTATAGAACACTTGACAACTGTAAAATATACTTAAGATGTTTAGTAAAAACCCTAAGTATTTGGAAATTGAACACCTTTATAAATAATCCATGAGTCAAATAAGAAAATACAAGAGAAATATAAAATATTTTGAAATGAATGATAATAAAAATACTAGACATTAAAATTTCTGGAGACAATTAAATAGTTCTTAGAGGAAAATTTAGAGCGTATTGCCCGTGCCTGTATTAGAAATCAATGACTTAAGACTCCAACTCTAATTCCACATATGTGTGAAATCATATGGTATTTGTCTTTCTCTGACTTATTTCACTTAGCATAAGGGGAATAAAAGAGAGAGAGGTGCAAACCAGAAAACAGACTCTTAACTATAGTGAACACACTGAGGGTTGCTGGAGGGAAGGTGGGAGGGAGATGGGATAAATGGGTGATGGGTATTAAGGAGGGCACTTATGATGAGCACTGGGTGTTGTAAGTGATGAATCACTAAATCCCATGCCTGAAACTAATATTATACTGTATGTTAAATAACTGCAATTTAAATAAAAACTTGGAAGGAAAACAAAAAAGACTCCAATGTAATAAACTAGAAAAAGAAGAGCAAACAAAATCCTAGTAGAAAAAAGGAAATAATAAAGAGCAGAGATCAATGACATAAAAATAGACAAAAATAAAGAAAACTAACAGTCAAAAAATGGCTTTTTGAAAAGACAATGTGATGAAATTCTAGATTAATCAAGCAAAATAAGATTAAAACTAAATTAGCAATATTGGAACAGAAAGCAGAGGTTTCCATACAAGTCATGCAGATTTAATAAGAGAATATTAGTAATAATAATGTGAACACTTTAGACAATTTTGATAAAACAGACAAATTCATTGAAGGACACTGTGAGATAATAGAGAATATTTATATTTGTGTCTGACCCAGTTCCTGACACAGGGCTTCTAAAACCCTTGTGAATTCCTAAGCCTTTTTCTTTTTTTTTTAATGTTTATTTATTTTTGACAGAGAGAGAGAGAGAGCATGAGTGGGTGAGGCGCAGAGAGAGAGGGGGACAGAGAATCCAAAGCAGGCTTTGCACTGACAGTGCATGGGGCTCGAACCCAGGACCATGAGATCATAACCTGAGCCGAAGTCAGATGCTCAACTGACTGAGCCACCCAGGCGCCCCTAAATTCTTAAGAGCAGTAGGAGCAACTTTTATTCTATTAAGGTGACTCTGGGTGAGCTCCTGGATGAGGGCTGGTCACCAGAAAGACCAAACCATGATTAGGAGCCTGGAAGTTTCAGTCCTGCTCCTCAGAGGGGAGAGGGCTAGAAACAAAGTTAATAATTAATCATGCCTATGTGAGGAAGCCTCCATAAAAATACCAATAGTATAGGGTCTGGTGTGCTTCCAGGCTGGTGAACACACACACACCGGGAGGTGGCATACCCCAACTCCCTGGGGACAGGAGCTCCTGAGCTGGGACTTTCCTAGACCTTGCCTAGGGTATTTCTTCATCTGGATCCTTTATAATATTTTTTAATAAACTGGTAAAGGTAAGCAAGCATTTTCCTAAGTTCTGAGAGCTCCTCTGTAAGCAGATTTAGGGGTAGTCAGAAAAAGAAAGATGAGACATAGCTTTCAGGACACAAGAAAAGCCATTTTTAGGCCCCTAGCTATTTTTGTGATCTATGCCCAACTGGTTCTACTTGCCCAAGAAACTTCTTGCAGAACTTCCTAGAAGGTGTTGGAATTATTACAGAAATGCAAAAACTTCAGTAGTTAGGGATTTTAAGGAAGCAAAAGGAATGTAAAACCTTAAGTCCCTACCAGGCCAAAAGATAGTGTAACTGCACCAGTGGTAAAACTGTGCTGTTTCAAAAGCAAAGATTGACCTACCACATATTCTTGAGTCATTTTTGCAGGATTCAAACCTGTTTGAGCACTTGAACACCAGACTAACTGGAGCCAGAGAACTGCTACTGACTCCTGCTGGCCCTCCGGACATCAGTCAGCTAGGACTTGGGTTCTGTGAATTTAGGATAACGTTTGCCCCAATTCTACACTGAATTCTCCTTTGCCAACCCTCTTTATGTATATGCATGTGTCCTTAGCTTAAAACTTCCTAATTTTATTGTTTGGGGAGATGTTGGGAAATATCCCCAGTGTTCTCCTTATTTGTTGCAAGTAAAATCCTTTCTTTTTCATTCTTTGCCTTGGTTGTGTCTTTTGGCTTAATGTCCACTAAGAGGTGAACATTTCAGATTACAGCTCTACCAAATTGAAATCAAGGAGGAGGTCATTAGAACCTAGATCTATAGCTAGTCAGTCAAAAGCACAGGGGATAACCTAGGTTTTCTGAACTGGGGGTGGGAAGTACTCATGTAGAACTGAACTTGTGACATCTGATGCTATCTACAAAGAGATAGTGTCTGGATTATAAGTAACTGTAGGTAATTTTCAAAAAATATTTATTTATTTATTTTATTTTGAGAGATAGAGAGAGGAAGAGAGAACATGAGCAGGGAAGGGGCAGAGAGAGAGAGAGAGAGACAGAGAGAGAGAGAATCCCAAGCAGGCTCTTCACTGTCAGCACAGAGCCCAACACAGGGCTTGATCTTATGAACTATGAGATCATGACCCGAGCTGAAATCAACAGTTGTATGCTTAACCGACTGAGCCACCTAGGCACCCCAGTAATTGTAGATAATTTTTGTCATGAGTTACCAAAGCTCACTCAAGAGAAAAACAGATAATCTGAAGAGCCCTATTTGGTAAAAGAGATTGAACTGGTCATTAAATACCTTCCCATCAGGAAAATTCCACATGGTTCCAGTGGTGAATTCTACCAAATATCTAAAGAAGAAATTAGATAAATTTAATAAAAATTTAATAAAAAAAATAGAAAAGGAGGGAACATTTAAAATTTAACCTTTTAACAAAACCAGAGAAAGACATTAAAAACAAAAATAAAAACAAAAACACCCAATAGCCCCATTAATTTAGGTGTTAAAAACTCTAACAAAATGCTTGCAGCTGAATCCTGCAGTCTTTAAAAAGAATAATACATCATGATCAAGTGGGATTTATCTCAGGAATGCAAAGTTACATTAATATTAATAAAATCAATCAGTATATTTTGACATATTAACAGAATAAAGGAGAAAGATCATGCTATTGTTTCAGTAGAAGCAGAAAAATTTTCTGATAGAATTCACCATCTATTCATGGTAAAACAAAACAAAACAAACCCCGAAACAAAAATACTTTCAGAAAACTAGGAATAGATGGGAACTATTAGAAATCTATACCTAACATACTTCCTTGAGTAAGTCGGAATGCTACTCTCCAAAACCTGAGAACAGGCAAAGAGGCTTGCTCTCACAGCTTCTATTCAACATTGTATACTTGGACATGGCAAAAAAGACAAGACAATATTCATCAGAAAGAAAGAGGTAAAGTTTCTCTACTTGCAGGTGACACATCTATTTTACTTAGAAAATGTACAGGAATCTAAAAACCAATTATTAGAATAAGTGAATTTTTCCAAGTTGCAGGACACAAGGTTAATAAAATCAATTGGAGTTTTATACACTGGTAAATGAAATTTTAGAAAGCCATTTCCAAGAACACTAAAAACGCAAAGTATTGGGGAATTGATTTTATGAAATTAATTGCAAACCATCTGTTCTGAAAATAACAGAACATGGTTGAGATAAATTTATATTTATCTATTTATTTATTATTTATTTATTTGAGACAAATTTAAGAAAACCTAAATAAAAGGAAAGACATGGATTTGAAGACTCTACGAAGATCATTATTTATCTATTTTATCTATTGATTTAGTACCACAAGTCCAGACAAAATTCAAGTAGGCTCACTTTTAGAAATTGGCAAGCTATATCTAAAATTAAATAAAAACTTAAACTTATTTTTCAAAAAAAAGAACATAGTTTAAGGATGTACAGTTCCTGATTTCAAGGCATATTCTAAAGTTATTATAATAAAGACAGTGTAGTATTGGTGAAAAGGTGGATGTATAAATCATGGGAACACTTTAAAGTCTAAAAACAATAGAACAAACAATTCTAAAATTTGTATGGAACCACTAAAGACCCTGAAGAGCCAAAGTAATCTTGAAAAACAAAAGCAAAGCTGGAGGCATCACAATTCCAGACTTCAAGTTATATTACAAAGCTGTAGCGATCAAGACAGTATGGTACTGGCACATAAATGGACACATAGATCCATGGAACAAAATAGAGAACCCAGAAATGGACCCACAAACTTATGGCCAATTAATATTTGACAAAGCAGGAAAGAATATCCAATGGGAAAAAAGGACAGTCTCTTCAACGAATGTGTTGGAAAAACTGGACAGCAACATGCAATAGGAAGAAATTGGACCACTTTATTACACCATACACAAAAACAAATTCAAAATGTATTAAAGACCTAAATGTGAGATCTGAAACCATAAAAATCCTAGAAGAGAACGCAGGCACAACTCCAAAGAGCTATCACCTCACACCTGTCAGAATGGCTAAAATAATAACACAAGAAACAACAGGTGCTGGTGAGTCTGTGAAGAAAAAGGAACACTCATGCACTATTGGTGGGAATGCAATCTGGTGCAGCCACTCTGGAAAATAGTATGGAGCTTCCTCAAAAAATTAAAAATAGATCTACCCTATGATCCAGCAATTGTATTAGTCGGTATATACCCAAAAAGTACAAGAACACTAATTTAAAGGGATACATACACCCCTACATTTGTTTATAGCAGCATTATCTACAATAGCCAAGATCTGGAAGCAGCCCAGTGTCCATCAGTTGATGAATGGTTAAAGAAGAAGTGATACACACACACACACACACACACACACACACACACACACACACACAGGAATATTATTCAACCATAAATTATTGCTACCATTTGCAGCAACGCAGATGGAGCTAAAGTATAATGCTAAGCGAAATAAGTCAAAGAAAGACAAATACCATGCGATTTTACTCACATGTGGAATTTAATAAACAAAACAAATAAGAAAAAAGAAAAAATGAGAGGGACAGAGAGAAATCAGGGAACAGACTCTTAATTATAGAGAACATATTGGTGGTTACCAGAGGTGAAGATGGGGGGGTGATGGGTTAAATAGGTGATGAGTATTAAGGAATGCACTTGTGATGAGCACTGGGTGATGTATGAAATTGTTCAACTACTATTATATACACCTGAAACTAATATAACACTGTATTTTAACTAGTTGGAATTAAAATAGAAACTTAAAAAGCCAAAAAAAAGTGTGGAAACAGACCCATACATATATGGCCAATGTTTTTTGAAGAAGGTGCCAAGCTAATTCATTTGGGAAAAGTAAAGTCTTTTCAATAAATAAATCATGCTGAGATACCTGGTTGTCCATATGGAAAAAAAATGAATATTGATTCTTCACAGATGCACAAAATATAATTTGAAATGAATCATAGACATAAATGTAAAAGCCAAAACTTTAAAACTTTTAAGATAAAACATAGGAGAATATCTTAGTCACTTTAGATGAGGCAAAGTTTTCTTAGGTAGGATAAATAATATAAACCATAGTGAAAGAAAATCATTAAATTAGACTTTATCAATGTTTTAACCTTTCCAGTTCTGAAAAGCATTCTTAAGAAATAAAAAGTGTAGCCACAGAATTGGAGACATTATCCATTTGACATATAAATGACAAAATGTTTGGGGGTGCTTGGGTGGGTCAGTTGGTTAAGCGTCCAACTTTGGTTCAGGTCATGATCTCACAGTTCGTGTGTGTTCGAACCCCGCGTCGGGCTCTGTGCTGACAGCTCAGAGCCTGGGGCCTGCTTGGGGTTCTGTGTCTTCCTCTCTCTGCCCTTCCCCCACTCATGCTCTGTCTCTCTCTCTCTCTCTCTCAAATATAAATAAACAGGGGCGCCTGGGTGGCTCGGTCGGTTAAGCATCTGACTTCGGCTCAGGTCATGATCTCACAGTCCGTGAGTTCGAGCCCCGCGTCGGGCTCTGTATTGACAGCTCAGAGCCTGGATCCTGCTTCAGATTCTGTGTCTCCTCTCTCTCTGCCCCTCCCCTGTTCATGCTCTGTCTCTCTCTGTCTCAAAAATAAATAACGTTAAAAAAAAATTAAAAAAAATCAAATATAAATAAACATTAAATTTAAAAAAAATTTAAAGAGTGACAAAATGTTTGTATCTAGAATATATAAAGATCTCTTACAACTTGATAATGAGACAAATAACTCATTTTAAAAAGTGGACATGGTTGAAAGACACTTCACAAAACAAGACATTTGAATAGCCCAAATCTCATGGAATATGGTCAACATTAGTCATCAGGGAAATTTAATTTAAAATAATAATGAAATTGTCACTAGAATGGCTAATACTAAAAAGATGGAAAACACCAGTTGCTGGTGAGGATATGAAGCAAGTGGAATTCTCATGCACTATGAATGGGAATATAAAATAATACAACTACTCTGGAAAACTGCATTAAAAAAAAAAAGTTAAATATACATATGTCATATGGCCCAGCCACTCCATTGCTAGGTATTTACTTGTGAGAAATGAAAAAATATGTTCACAAAAAGCCTTGCACATGAATGTTCAATCTACTTTATTCATTTCAATCTCAGACTAGAAGCAACCCAAATGTCCACCAAGGTGAATGGTTAAACAAGAATGGTCATTCGTACCATTGAATGCTACTCATTAGAATAAAACAACAAACTGCTGTGAAATACATGGATGAGTCTCAAAATTGTGCTGAGTTAAAGAAGCCAAGCCAAAAAGGGGACATTTTATATTATAACACATATAAAATGTAACTAATGTAGGTACCCAAAAGCAGATCAGTGGTTGCTAGGTACAGGGACAAAGAGAGGGAAGGACTATAAAGAGGTACAGGAATCTTTTGAAAGTAGTTTAAATGTGTAACTTGATAATGGTGGTAGTTTCAGGGTATATGCAACCATTAAAATTAATAGAATTTTGCATTTTAAATTGATATAATTTATCTTATGCAAATTATCCCTCAATAAAATAGGCAAAAATAAAATAAAACAAAAAATAGATGGGGCATAATAGTCTGAGGTCCCAAAGCAGATGTAGCCACCGCCAAGAATATCCACCCAGCAGAATAAAGCATCGAGTATAAGCAGTTTACCTTGGAGAACCTGTAAAGAGTTGATGATCTACAAACACAAGGGATGATATAGGATGGGAGTAAGATGAGGTGGAGAAGACAGGAAAATGAATTGAAAGTTTAATAACCTTCTCCCACTACTTTTTAAAAACTCAGATAAGAAAAAATGTATTGATTTTTTGCTAATAGACTGTGATTTGGTTTATTTACTATGTTACCAAAACTTCTATACTCCATCCCTCCTACAAAATTATATCTGTATTTAAAATATCTTCACTGGTTATTTTGTGAATTTTAGAAACATCCTATCAACTTTCCCTTTGCTTTCATTAACAAAAAATATTTTTTGACTCTCAATTATGTGAATGAGGGTATTTACTTCTTGTTGATCCCTTACATTTCTTTTTGCCTCGGACCTTACAACTTATACTTTTATAGGAAGTTCATAACATTTCAGTTCAATTTTATCATTATTAAGTTCACAGAGCTTAGAATAAGTTGGAAATCAAATACATAACTGTGGCAGTGTATTTAATTTACATATATTACATATAATATGCAAATATTATTTATCACAGAACCAATGACTACTAGTATTACATGTCTTTTTCACTTCAGTCTTTGGTTTTCCTGAAGTTTCTGGTTTCCCTATTTTTTTCTTGCACTATTTGCTGCATGATAACCTCATTTTTCCTGGACTTAAACATGCAATCAAATTTAATATATAGTTATTTTTATATATAGTTATTTTTTGCCTTCACAGATAACTTTCTAGAGACTCTGTCGCTTCTTGCTCCAGGATAGTATGTTTGTTCTCTAATCTTGCTACAAATTGTTATTGTGGACCTTCCAGTAACTGCTTTCAAGGGTTGGTTCTGGGAACTCATATCTTCATGTTTCTTAGTTACTGCCTATTTTGGTGGAGAACATACTCAAGTGATTTTTAAGAAAACATACGTAAGAGGTAATTTTTCTGTGTCCTTAAGTGGCTGAAAATAGTGTAGCTGCCAGGAAAAAAAGAAGCTAAAAGAGGCATAAAAGCAATTGGGACTGAGAAGAGAATGGTGGAGACCACTACTGTTTACCATCCTAGAGTATGTATTATATTGATTACAAAAAAAAAAAAAAAAAAAGACTGGTTCCTGGTAACTATCTCTGTTATATGCATTACTCATTTTTTGACTTTCATCAGAAAGTGAATATGTAAATCTCAAAATATACAAAAGAAGTTGAGAAACAAATTTAAAAATTTCTACTTGAAGGTATTGTTTCCTTTATCAGGTTCAGGGCTGATTGTTTCTTACTCTTTCCAGCAATGTTTTAGCACTTGTAAGCTCCCACCATGTCATTTTCTCCTGACAGCCGTCTTATGAGGAAGATACTATTTTTAATCCCGATTTTACTGATGAGGAAACTGAGGCTCAGAGCAGTTTCCTGAAGTTTGCTTGTTTCCATATCAATATCTCTACTGAATTAATGGATTCTGAAATGCTGGTAGTTTTAGTTGTCCTTTGGGGCTGCACTAAATTACAGAATAAAAGATCAGGTATAAAAACTGGTAAACATTGAATGATTAATTATAGCTTTGTCAAAAAATAAGATAAAAATAAAATTTTGTTGTTACATCTTAGTAAAATATAAACGTTTTATTCAAATATTATCTATTTGCTATTTGAGCCCGTTTAGAATGTGACCTTGTATCCTACAAGTAATTCATTGATTTATTGACATCAGGACTCTAACCTGATATGAATCAATGCTTCCCCCCCACCCTCTTGGTAAAAAATTCTCAACTAAGATGTTATTCACAAGCTGAATGGATATACAGACTGTGGTACATTCAAACAATGGAATATTATATTCAGTGCTGAAAAGAAATGAGCTATCAAGCAATGAAAAGACTTGGAGGAAACTTTAATGCATATTACTAAGAAAAAGAAGCCAATATGAAAAGCCTATACGCTGTACAATTCCAACTACATGACATTCTAGAAAAGGCAAAACCATGGAGACAGTAAAAAGATCAGTGGTTTCCAGGAGTTAGGGGGTGAGGAGGGGTGAATAGGTAAAGGCAGTAACACTATTCTGCATAATTCTATAAGGGTGGATACATGTTATAAATTTGTCTAAACCCATAGAATGCACTATGCCAAGGGTGAACCCTAATGTAAATTAAGGTCTCTGGGGTATAATGATGTGTCAATGTAGGTTCATCAATTGTAACAAATGAACCACTCTATAAGGGATTTGATAATGGAGGAGACTATGATAGTGACAATGGAGGAGGCAGAGGTATGTAAGGGAAATCTTTGTACCCTTCACTCAATTTTACCGTGAACCAAAACTACAAAATAAAGTGTGTTTTTAAAAAAAGTCTGTGGTAAAGTAACAATATACATCAGTTAGTTTCTTTAGCAAGTACTCACTGAATGGCGTTGACTTCCTCTGATTATTTCTACCCTGATGATAGTAATAGTATCTGCCTCCTAGGGCTGTTAGGAGGATTCACTAAATGCTGCATCAAAGTATAGAGTGCCTAACGCATAGTGAACTTTAACATATTATTGTTGTCATTACAGGTAATATAATGGTCCAGGCACTAAATGGATATCTTTGATAAGGTGGTATGTAAAAGCTTATGGTCTGAAATCATAGTGATCATTATATAACTGACTCCACTTGCACTCAGCACTGCTGGAGTAGGAGTAGAAGCAGTTGATAGGGCTTCCCAGGTTTTGGAGGCTGGCCACTAGTCAGGGGAATTTGAGGCCGTGGGGGCTTGTGAGGGCATCGATCCAGAGGTCCACAGTAAACTGAGAAGAACATGAAACCAGGGGCATACTGATGAACTGAAAGACCAGAAGAAATTAAGAGTTTGTGATGAATGAATGAAGAAGTATGAAAGAAGGAAAGATAGTCTTAGAATACCAGATTTTGGAACTAGAAGTTTCTCCAATGGACTAGGTTGGAGTTAACAGAAGTCCAATTTCTGAACATACTTGCAAGAGGAACAAATAGAATATGTGTAAAAATTGTTTAAACTGGGAACTATGAGGCTACAGAGTCTTATGTGTGTGTGTGTGTGTGTGTGTGTGTGTGTGTGTGTGTGTGTGTTTTACATTTATTTTGAGAAAGAGAGAGAGAGAGAGTGGGGGAGAGGCAGAGAGAGAAGGAGAGAGAGAATATCTAGCAGACTCCAGCCATAAGTGCAGAGCCTCTCATGGGGCTTGAACTCACCAACTGTGAGATCATGACCTGAGCCGAAATCAAGTCAGATGCTTAACCCCACTGAATCACCCAGGCACCCCTGGTCTTGGGCTTTGAATTCCCAAGGATCCTGATACGGAATGGGAGAAAAACTAGACTTACATAAATCAAACTCCAAAAACCTCTGACCTCTGACCTTTGGGTTGGTAGATGGCAATAGTGAGGTTACAGGAAGAGTGATAAAAAGAAGATGGTGTGGACTTCAAGAGGGAGGGGATTTTAGACTCCAGTGAGACAGTAAAGGTATGGAAGTTGGCAATAAGAAACAAGAAAAAGGCCAGCTTGTTCTTCTTTTTCCATGAGACAGAAGAAAGATGTTAGTGGCTTTCATTTGAAGTTTACTATCTGCCATCAAACTATTTACTTTTCTCAATGCCACTTCTTTCCCTCAACACACACTTCAGACTTGAAGGAATTTGGCAGTTCTTTACAATAGCCAACCTTCCAGAAGGCGTTGTCCTGGGGCAAAAGAGGCACAGATCTACATCCTAAAATGAACTTTCCTTGAGATGTAGATTCATACATTCAAGCTCCTGCTATTCTTGCTAGCTGACTAATCTGTTGGTAGTGGAGGCACTTAAGTAATGAATCATTTCCTAAGTATGTAGAATGGAGTTATTTGTAAGGCAGTGTTAGGAACTATGCCACTAAGAATCTCCAGTCGACTTGGCAATACAATGAACTTCTTCTACTGGGTATGGGTGGGTCTGTGTGGACACAAACTCTTTTGGCTCTGAAGAACAAATTTACACAAACATGTCAGCAAATTGGGAGTCTGGTTTGAGAGTAGTCTTTAAAAACTGTCATTTCTAAAAACTAAGCTAAGGTAAATAAACACTGAATCTAGAGATACAAAATTTTGTTTAAAACAGAATAGTTTATCTAACTATTTATCTGAAAATAAGCTACTTCTTTCATAAACCTTAGTAAGTAAGCTCAGAGTAAGGTTTTAGTTTTTAACAACATTGAGCGTGTTATTATGGTTTAGTAAGTACCTCAAAAGCAGGGTTCTATAATATGGCTATGAGTTCTATTGTCAAAAAGCAAACATAATATTAAAAATTAAAGTCTTTATAGAATAGTCCTGAAATGATGACATTAAAAGAGCAGTATATAAAAAGGATACCACCTGGCAGGAGAACTGAAATGTGATTTTCCCTAAGTCCTCATCTTACTTGGGACTTAGAATGTGTGCATAAATGGATTTAATGAAGAGGTAATTTAATAGGACAAAGATGTGCATTTTTAGACACAGTACAATATCCTGGAGGCTTTTTATTCTAGTGACCTCCATTTTTAAGTAAGGGTAGCTGCCTTTTGGTCTTTCAAATCCATCTAGCTCACAGAAAATATTATAATAATTAACTAGGCTGCTCTGAAAATTGGGGGCAGCCCAGCCAGAATGAATGAAGCAGTGAACATAGTCAACTTGAAACTCAGAACTTTTAAAATTAAAGGTCAACTATATTTACTTTTCTTTATTCCTCTAGGATGTTAGGATAAGCCTTAATGTTTTGTAATATTTTTCTGAATGTCATTTTTTTTCAATGAAGCAAGGATCTAAGAAGATTAGTGTTACTAGATAAGAATCTTTGTTTCATTCTTTGACAAAACCATACCTATGAGTGGTTTAATAAATTTTAAAACATAGCAGAAGATTTGATCCTGACAATTTCAAACTTTGATTTTACAATAATAAACCAAATTTAAACTAACATATCAACATTATTTTGGCCGGGCATATTAAAGACACGATTTCATTAATCAAGCTCAATGGTCACTATCCTTGTTCATAATGAACATAATAATTATAATAAGAAGCATAAAGATGACTATTTTTTGAACAATTACTTTGTGCCAAGCATTTGAGTTTTCACATACATTATCTCCGCTTCATCAAATTCCTGGGTGGTTATGTGTTATTATCCTATTTTACAGATGAAGTATATAAGGCTTAGAAGGTTTAAATAATTGCCCCAAGGGCTTGCAGTAGGAAGTGGCTTTGTTGGCCTTTTGGACTCCAGAACGCAAGCTTCTACAATATTTTCTGTACCTTTGCCATTTGTGGTTACAGCTAACAAAAATATTTCCAATTTTCTAAATGTTATTACGCTATGTATTAACTGCATGTGAAAATAGTTCTGCTAAAGTTCATTGAACAAAAAAGAAAAGTATCCATAACTTCCTCTTAGACTTGTAATATAAGATGCTGAGAGGATGAACTTATTTTTGTTAATTATAAGAGAAAACTGTTCTAGCATTTCACATCTATTCATGCTATGTGAAGCTATCTCCTCAACCACTTTTCTCCTATGCTTTAACATCTAATTTAAAGATATTTTGAAAGCAAAAGACCTCCATCTAGCATAACCTTTCCAGCAATGAAAATTTCAAATTACTCTAAATGAACAACAAAGAAAAATTGGTGTGATGGCAATAATGTTACTGCGAGGTCAAAAATAATTGTATCAAATAATACCGTAAATTGCTGATTTTGAAATACAGTTTTGATCTTTAAAGGGGTTAAAAGATATTCATTGAAAGAAATGCTTTGAGAGGAAGGTCAAATGGGTTCCCAGACTCAAAATATCCATGGCCATTTTCAACACTGCCATTCCATTAGAAAATTAACAATTCAGAATATTTAGGGGTAGAACTTTATTGTGCCTTTTCTTTTTACTCCTTCCCTGGACTTATTAGTACGTATATGAATTATCTATATCCTTTTATTCATATTTATTAGAAACATTAAACTTTCTTTATGTGTAAATAAACATTAGATTTTAGAAAAGTTAGAAAAATTGTATTCGTTTTATACTTACAAATAACAACTACATTCAACTATTATAGAATGCTTATTCTTTGGGTGGCAAGATTTACAAGCCCTTTTATTTGATTATATTTCTGTAGTAGTTTTCAAATTTTCTCTTAGAACCCAAATTAAGAATAATAAATCAAGGGGTTAGGAAAAACAAATTACGAATGGGCATTAGAGTTTTAGCTTTATCTTTTTTAACTTTCTGTATCTACAGAAAAATATGATAATTGATTTTTAGAATGATAACTTTGAGACTTTTCAAAATTCTAAGTGGAACATTAGAACAGAAGGGGCTCTTGGGTGGCTCAGTTAGTTGGGGGTCTGACTTTGGCTCATGTCATGATCTCATAGTTCATGAGTTCAAGCCCTGCACTGGGCTCTGTGCTGACAGCTCAGAGCCTGGAGCCTGCTTCGGATTCTGTGTCTCCCTTTCTCTCTGCTTGTGTTCTATCCCTCTCTCTTTCAAACATGAATAAACATTAAAAAAAAAAACATTAGAACAGAAGAGTTATTATGTAAGATCAAGTATAATCCTTTGAATGCCACTGGTACTAATGTTCAATATTTTCAAGTTATATTTCCTCATTTCTTATTCAAATACTATCCAATTGCCTATATATATATATATATATATATATATATATATATATATATATATACATAGTTTCTATTGAACTAATATATGCCAATATTTCCCAAAATATGAATAAATTAAGATTCCATTAACTTTGTGAATCAATCACAGTGTACATTTTTTAGAAGTATTTCTTCTTGTTATTTAAGACACTTTTATTATAAAAATTATGGAGACCATAGATGAGAGGAAAGAAGAAATAAATTTCTCATAATCAGCATTACAATTTCAAGATAAAATGAGTGTCTCAAACAAGTTGATTTATGTATTTACGTTCCATAGTGTATCATAAAACAGGCTTGTTATTAAGAGCATCGGCTACTCTGAACCCTCCCCAAAAAACTTATTTTAGTTATGTTCCATATTTCATATACAAAATCCCCTTTAAATTATATATTTTGTGCTTTGAAATTCACTCTAGCTCTTGTTTATGTTTTATAACTTAATATTTTACTGCATCATTTGTTCAGAAACATCACAGATTTTGCCTCCATTCTGTTGTCAGTCTCACTGGAGTGTTATAAAAAAGAGAAATTATGAATTTTTTTCCAAGTCACTCATTTATTTTAAAATGGTAAATAATTATTACCTTTAGTCCAATAGAATCAATGACTTAGTAATGAATTAAAAAAAAAAATCTAAGCTTAAATTCAAGCAGGCATGGAGACTCAGATTCCAGAAGGAGAAAGAAATTATAAATCTTTCAGTCAAAATGCAGTGTATTCTAGAGTGTTATTTATAATTGTTTACTTCTATTTGATCAATTTTATATATTACAAAGTTATAACAGAAGACAGAGCATTTAATTTTAGATACCGAATGCACAAATGTATTCTTTAAAAAATTTTTCCATTGGGACACCTGGGATGCTCAGTCGTTTAAGCAGCTGACTTCAGCCCAGGTCATGATCTCACTGCTCATGAGTTTGAGCTCCGTGTTCGGCTCTATGCTGACAGCTCGGAGCCTGGAGCCTGGTTTGGATTGTGTCTCCCTCTCTATCTCTCTCTGCCCCTCTCTTGCTCACGCTCTGTATCTTTCTCTCAAAAATAAATAAACATTAAAAAAAAAAAAGAAAGAAAGAGCATTTGAAGATCTGAGGGGACCCAGGTGGAGGACCAACAGTTTCTGCTACAACTTGACACAGAATTGATTGGCAAGTGTTAAATTCTCAATATGTATGAGCTTTTATTGTTACACTCCTCACATTATCTCAACCTCTCATTCATTTGTTTGTTACTGTTACTTTACCATTTGTACATTTTGGATATGAATATTTTGCCATTTATGTGTTTTGTGGGTTGTCTACCATTCTGTGGCTTGTCATTTTACTAGGTAACCACAATACCATGATCACAGCTGGAGAAAATTAACAATATATTTATATTTTCATCTAATATGCACAGCATAGTCAACTCTCTCGAGTTGTCAAATAAATGCTATTTGTACTTTTGTTTTTTAGTGCTCCACAATCCAATGAGTTCAGACACTGCATTTAGCTGTATTAGAAGATTTTTTTTTCCTTGAAAGGGACTCTTCCTTTTTTGAATCTACTTTCTATTTTCCACTCAAAAGAGTTCTTGTGTAGCGTTCACTACCTGTGGATTAACTCAAGTTAATTAGAAAAACTCAAGTCTGGAATTTTTAGATTGGAGAATGCAATTGTGGTAATTTCTACTAATTTTGATATTTTCATTTGCAGAAGCCCTTCTGCTGTCATTAAACACGTGAACTGATTTCTGTGGACACCAAAAATAGTGACTCAGCACATAAAATTAACTCAATCTACCAGATGGATACAGAAGTACAAAGTCAATTTAAGGTAATATTGTAAAGTAAAAGGACTTTCAATAATTGATATTAGTATAACTTTAGAGTGTACAGTGTTCCTTCATATGTTATCTCATTGAATCCCTTTTAGAGGATTTTAGAAATCCCTGTGATGTTCAAGAGAGTTAAAAGAATTATGTAAGGTCTTACAGTTAATTGGTGCAATGTCCTTGGCTTATAATGAACATATAATAATAATATCTGTTAATAACATATAATATAATCTGTTGAATATCTTAATAAAAGTGGGAAAATACAATAAATTTTCTCACTTCAAATCCTTACTGTACTATGACATTTGGTTTCATTTTTGGAAAATAACCTCTCACTAGAATTATTGACTTATTTATTCATTCATTCATTCACTACTTAAAAATTTTTTTTTTTAATCTTTTTATTTATTTTTGAGAGAGAGAGAGACAAAGAAGCCAGGGAGAGGCAGAGAGAGAGAGGGAGACACAGAATCTGAAGCAGGCTCCAGGCTCTGAGCTGTCAGCACAGAGCCTGACATGGGGCTTGAACCCACAAACTGCAAGATCATGACCTGAGTTGAAGCTGGAAGTCCAACCAACTGAACCACCCAGGTGCCCCTCATTCACTACTTTATTTTCAAGACCCAGTCTTTGGTATATACTAGTAAGACCTTTTAATCCCTTTGGAAGAAGAGTCTCTAATTTTTTTTTTTTTTTTTTTTGAGCCTCTAACTTCTTATGCCACGTGTAATCCTATTCATGTTATCTGAAGATTATGGCTCATTTGAAATTTCAGATCAGAGGCTGCAAGGTCTGTGTAGGGCACATCTACTGGAAACTGGCCACTCTTTCTAAAATGACTTATCATTTTATCTCAGCAGCTATATTTGCAATACCCAATCTCCTCCCTATCTTATTAGCTGACTAGCCTAGAGACAAACCTGTGACCAAAGCTGGACCAATCAGACACTCTTCCCCAAGACACTTGAATATTTGAAATGAGAGATACAGAGACCAGAACAGGTTGGTAGGTGAGTAGTGTAGAGAGTAGATTTAAGAGGACTGTAAAGTTGACCTAATTTCTGATGTGGTCATTCTTTCTTGGTTCTGTGAGAAACCCCAATATCCAAATATCTCTTTGGGTCAAATAGCTATAATTAGATTCTGTTAATTGAAACTCAAAGAACCTTAAACAATAGAATATTGTAGAAAGGGCATTGGGTGAACAGAATATCTGGGTTTGAGTGTAGAGTAACACTCAGCATTTGAAAGACCTTAAGATCTGGGAAAGGCCAACTAAAATGGCAACCAGGGATACTCTCCCTTGTCGTTCAAGACACCAAGTTTTCACTGATATCTCAAAGTCAGGGATGGATGTGAGGGCGATCTGGCTGCGACATCTGTCACCCCATTGATCGCCAGGGTTGATTCGGCTGATCTGGCTGGCTAGGCGGGTGTCCCCTTCCTCCCTCACCGCTCCATGTGCGTCCCTCCCGAAGCTGTGCGCTCGGTCGAAGAGGACGACCTTCCCCGATAGAGGAGGACCGTTCTTCGGTCAAGGGTATACGAGTAGCTGCGCTCCCCTGCTAGAACCTCCAAACAAGCTCTCAAAGTCAGGGAAAGTTCTACTCTGACACAGAAGTCAGTCACTGGTTTGCTGAGGATCCCCGGACTCTGCCAGTACAGTGCCAGGTGTCATGGACTCTAAATGACCACTGGTTACTGTTGAGCTCATTGCAGCTACCAACATGGGCTGAGTGGGAAATACCTTAACTACTGAACCTCACTTCCAGACATAGCTGATTTCTCTTAGCCTCAAGTTCTCACTGCTCAAATCTAAATCCATTAAGCTTCATATCCCTGTTTACCTCTGGTTGACAAGGTAATATAAAAAGACGACTCATTTTTCGGAACTCACACATTGCATTCTTACAATAAAAATGTATGTGCTTTCACTACATTATCCCCAATACAGCTGCTCTGAAGAGCTGTTAGACCAGGATGGTTCTTTTTCTTTTTAAAATTTTTAAAATATTTATTTATTTATTTTTGAGGGAAAGACAGAGTGTGAGTGGGAGAGGGGCAGAGAGAGAGAGGGACACAGAATTGGAAGCAGGCTCCAGGCTCTGAGCTGTCAGCACAGAGCCCGACATGGGGCTTGAACCCATGAACTGTGAGATCATGACCTGAGCCCAAGTTGGACCCTCAACCGACTGAGCCACCCCGGTGCCCCAGAATGGTTCTTTTTCATTGACAGCTTTCTTGGTGCCTGGAACTGATAATAAGTTGTACCTTCACACACAGAATGTGTATTTCCTTCTCCCTCTTTATAAGTCGGTGTTTTCTGATTCTTCTCCTGATGAATAGTGGTCTTGCCTAGTTTCTGTGCTCATTATCTCACAGGAGGAAAAGTTAGCTGATAAAAGACAATGAGCATATGAAGACTTTTGAAAAGGCTGAAGCCAAAGCATAAATTAGGTGAGGAGAGTCCACACCTGTGGGAGGCAGTTCACGTCAGCAGAGTTCCTAGTGCAGAGCAAGACTGCATATGCACCCTGGCAAACAGCAAGATTTGTTTCCAGTACATGAGCTGACTCTGTATAAGTGGGTTATATCTGTCCAAGTGAAAAATACTCATTTTCAGGGATACAGGAAATCATATTTAATCATGAAATTTTAAAAGGTATATAAACAAATGATCCAAAATCATCTAAAATTATGACTTAGAATGTTAGAGTCATCTAAATAAAGAATATTCAGTTCAGAAATTTCACCATACAGCTGAAGAAAGCATTTGTGAGTTTTTCAGTTAGAAGTAAATAAAGATCAGCTAACCTACAGGTGTTTGTATACACAACTGAAGGCACAGAAAATGATTATACAGAATAATTTATTAAGGTCTACAGGAAGTTATTTACACATTTCATGATTACCTCTGATACAAAATTTTAAAAAATGCTCTAAAATTAATTCACTGTAGAATTACCACATGTAAAATCAACGGCAATGTGTATTCAAGTCACTGAGGGCTTATTTGCTCTCCGCTATTCCCTGTCTTATTTACTTTTGTATCTCTGATGTCACTATGCTTTGCATAGGTAGATATCAATCAATATCTGTTGCATAATAAATGAATAAATGCAATAATTCAGTTGAGGTATTTGCAAATCCTGATTAGTATGTGTACAAATAGAACAAATAATTAGAAGGAAAATCAAAATAAATTTGCACCATAAAGGCTCATATTCATTTTTTTCCTTCCTTATTTGAAGAACAAATAGTTTTATAAAATGTAGTATTTGAGATTTCCAAATAGAATATACCATTTGGGGTTCTAAACTGTCTAGATTACAAAGCTTAGTGATCAGTGTTTCATCGCAAGAGGGGACATGTAAATATATGAGTGTTCTGATAGACAAAACTATGTGTGCTATAGGAGCACATAGAAAAGGCACAAAGCTGACATCGTGCTGACAAGTGGAAGACAGGAAAGAGATTGTTCCAAGAAGAGTCTTGTCTATATACATATCCTACTTTGATCTACTATCTAAGTTTAAAGTAATCTGGTTTGGGGCGCCTGGGTGGCTCAGTTGGTTAAGCGGCTGACTTCGGCTCAGGTCATGATCTCTCGGTCCGTGAGTTCGAGCCCCGCGTCGGGCTCTGTGCTGACAGCTCAGAGCCTGGAGCCTGTTTCAGGTTCTGTGTCTCCTTCTCTCTGACCCTTCCCTGTTCATGCTCTGTCTCTCTGTGTCTCAAAAATAAATAAAACGTTTAAAAAAAAATTAAAAAAAATAAAGTAATCTGTTTTATCTGAAGTCCTTGTTAAACTTGAGAGTCCCCAGTGAGTGACTTGCAGAGTACCTTTTAAGGGACTCACTGGCATAAACTCCAAGGGTTAACTTCATGTCAAGAATCTATCAATATCAACTTTGTCCACTTAGATACTCTCATTTCAGTAATGCCAAAGAAATGTGAATATGTGAATATGATTATATTGCTGTGAAATGGACTTATATAAGCTCATGCCTTAAAATGTGAAATGAATGTATCTGCTTTTTCAAAAAGCGAAGAGTAAATATTTCTTAAGTTAAAATGTTCATGACCTTGTGGAATTTGTGTTGCACATAAATTAAACAAATAGTACTTAATATATTGCTTTGAGGCAAATTCCAACGAAAACATAATTCTTAAGATAAATGATAATCTCCGCACATGAAAGAGTATAAGGTAAATCCAATCAATATACTTAAACAGTAGGTGCTCTGTCATTTTCTATTTTGTTACATAGGCTGTTATTACAACAAACAGAATCATGTTCTGATATGCCATATTGTATTTTTCTTAATTTTAATGATTGAACACTCAGCAGTAAATGTCTTCTGTTGGTGAGTCTTCAAACATGACAGATAAGCTTACCTTGTCAGTGATAAGGAAAAGATCAGTTGTTTATACATGTAGAATTATATCAAAGATCAAGTATTGAGCTATGGAGCATACCATGTGAAATAGCAAATTAAAACACAAGGAAAAGAATAATCAAAAAGGGAAGAGGAGAAGCAGGAGAGAGTAGTGTCATTTCAATTTGTAAGAGTTTCAAGTTGTAATAGGTGATTTGGAATCAAAAAGGATCATTTAATTTGTCAAGAATAGAGAAAAAGGCATAATACTTAAGAGAGTGATGTCATTATGTATATGCAGGAGGAGTAGGGATAGTAGTTAGATTTTATTTTATTTTTTAATTTTTTTTTAACGTTTATTTATTTTTGAGACAGAGAGAGACAGAGCATGAACGAGGGGAGGATCAGAGAGAGAGGGAGACACAGAATCGGAAGCAGGCTCCAGGCTCTGGGCCATCATCAGCCTAGAGCCCGACGCGGGGCTCGAACTCACGGATCGTGAGATCGTGACCTGAGCTGAAGTCGGACGCTTAACCGACTGAGCCTCCCAGGCACCCCGATAGTAGTTGGATTTTAAGGAGTTAAAAGAAAATTTATATAGGAAGTTATTGTAGCCCACATAGGATAGATTCCTTGGCAAGGAGCGTGGTCCAGATTATAGTTGTGGTTTAATATCCATCCCCCTTTTAATTCTGGCTAAATGACTATACTTCCAAGTCACGTTTGCAGGTCAGTGAGTTTATGTGACCCAGTTCTGGCCAATGAGATGTAAAAGGAAGGGTTACAAAGAATTTTCAGGAAGAATCACGAAGGCTGCTTAAAGAAAGTTGGATAGGGCACTCTTCTGTCATCTTCCTCTTTCTCCTACAGCAGGCCTGGAGGTTAGTGCAATAGTTGGAGTTGTGGTAGCTATCTTTGAGGGGTAACCTTGAAGATAAAACCATGAACTGAGAAGGTGGAACAGAAAAATAGGAACTTGGATTTATGGAGACACTGTGGATCTACCATATGAGCCCTAGATTTCGATCCGGCTTCTTTTACATAAAAGACAAATAAACTATTATGTTTAAGAAAATATTTTTTTAAATTTTTGTTTTATACCTGAACTTAATCTTTCTCACAGAGACTGATGCTGTACCTTCGGGGCTCTTGAATTTCTACGAAGTATTTACCGGTCACGGGCTTCTAAAGTGAAAGAGAAAGGGAAACTATACTTTGATGATTTGAATCGTTTAAACACATAGCACTGACTTGTTCTACTTTTAAATCAAGGAGATAAGGCATATTGCGAACACTAATCTATGTTTATTTCACTGTTAATGAATGCATGTGTGGTCTTGAAGAAAGACCGTGTATGGAGACAGACAGACAAGTGATACTCTGAAGCATATGAGCTAGGTTATACTGTGGCAACGAACTCAACAAACGTGGTGGCAACATTTCAGTGACTTGAAATTTCTTGCTTGCTGTACATGTTCAACATGGGTTGGTTCTGGGCTCTTTTCCATGTGGTCACACCACATCATATGATATCTGCTTCGCACAGAAGGGGAAGAATGCGCTAGATAGTAGAGCACCAGTATTTACTGCTGGTGACACATACCTTGCCTCACATTTCATTTGTCAGAACTACTTATAAGACTATGACTGACTTTAAGAGGTAGGAAAATGTAGTCTCCCTCATACCCAGAATCAGAAGAAAAGAGGATACTGGGAAACATTAGCAATATCTACTACCCTACTAAAATGTGAGAGTCTATGTGGAAGCATTTAATGCACAATGATGATGTTTTTATCTTTTGGTTACAACATTTCACTATTATTACAGCAGTGCCTCCTTATCTCCAGTTTTATTTTTCACAGTTTCGGTTACCCATGACTGACTACAGTCCTGAAGCAGATGATCCTCCTTCTGATGTATCACCAGAAGATCAATCAATAGTGGTCTAAGGCTACCTTAACCTCACAATGCCTTCGTCATTCACCTCACTTCACCTCACCATGTAGGCATTTTGTCGTCTCGCATCAGCACAGGAAGAAGGGTGAGTACAGTACAATAAGATATTTTGAGAGAGAGAAACCACATTCATGTAACTTTTATTACAGTATATTGTTATAATTTTTCTATTTTATTATTAGTTATTGCTATTAACTTCTTACTGTGCCTAATTTACAAGTTAAACTTTATCATAGGTGTGTATGCATAGGAAAAAGATTGCATATTTGATATGATTCATGTTTTCTGGTATCTACTGTGGTTCTTGAAATGTATCCCACACAGATATGAGGGATTGCTGTAAATTAATTTTTTTAAGAAAGGTTTTCCTCCAGAAAGAAAAAGATAAAAGATTTCCAAATAAGAATGCCTACAAAGTTAATCTCTTTTTAGCAGGTGTGAGGGAATTTGAGAAATAACAATTCTCTTTGCTTGAGAAGATGAGCATTAAATTCTAAAGATTCATGGGGCGCCTGGGTGGCTTGGTCAGTTAAGCATCCGACTTCGGCTCAGGTCATGATCTCACTGTCCGTGAGTTTGAGCTCTGTGTCGGGCTCTGTGCTGACAGCTCAGAGCCTGGAGCCTGTTTCAGATTCTGTATCTCCCTCGCTCTCTGCTCCTCCCCTGTTCATGCTCTGTCTCTCTCTGTCTCAAAAATAAATAAATGTTAAAAAAAAATTAAAAAAAAAATCCTAAAGATTCACAAGCACCTACATGTTTTGTTTTTCCATTCGTTTAGCAGATAGAGATTGGTCATCTCTTAAGTACAGTTTAGATAAGACCTACTGAAACCAGAGCATAGGGGAAAGGATATGAGAAGGGAAATGGACATAACTCTAAATATTTCTAGAATTCTCCATCAAAACATAATTTTATTCAGAAAACAACAACTACATTATAGCCTCCAAATGCATTTAAGTTATCAGATAGTTCTTGGAAACTAATTATATTATCATGATTAGAATACTGCAGTGACTTATATCCCAGATGAGGGATTTTTAAAATAATATCTAAGTAAACAAATAAGATTTCTTTTTGGATAAGATTTTGAGAAGACTTTCCTTACCAGCTGATGCTAGCTAGCTACATAAACATTTCAAACATTTCCTAGCAATAACATAACAATGTGGCTATTTTTCACAAAATACAAGATTCACTGGCATTTTATTTATTTTATTTAAGTTTATTTATTTATTTTGAGAAAGAGAGAGAAAGAATGGGAGCAGAGGAGGGGCAGAGAGAGAGGGGGGGGAGAGAGAGAGAATCCCAAGCAGGCTCTGCACTGTCAGCACGCCCAACGCAGGGCTTGAAATGGGGTTCCATCAGGGTTCCACATGGGGCTAGAACTTACGAACCAGGAGACCATGACCTGAGCTGAAATCAAGAGCAGGATGCTTAACTGACTGAGCTCCC
This sequence comes from Neofelis nebulosa, assembly GCF_028018385.1. Classification (NCBI taxonomy): domain Eukaryota; kingdom Metazoa; phylum Chordata; class Mammalia; order Carnivora; family Felidae; genus Neofelis; species Neofelis nebulosa. Next base: position 119,022,000 of record NC_080786.1, read on the forward strand.
CGATGCCCCCAAGATCCACTGAGTTTTAATTCAAGAGTCATCAATCTCATTTTGTTTCCTTAAAATGGTATTTACTGAGCTGCTCTAAAGTATCACTGTACCAGAATCTCTTATGACAGACTCATTGCAATATAAGGCAACTTTTTAAATAATAAATTGGGAAAAACCTATCATGGGAAATATATTATTAAAGAAATTGCCAATTATGCTCTAAATGTTTTACAAATATTTGAAAAAGTATTTTTCCCAGTTCTTTTTATTTCTTTAGGATAGATGACTTGAAATGGAAATATTAATTCAAAGTGTACAAGCACAAATTTAAAAGAACAAATTCAATACATGAAATTGCTTTCAGAAACTTATACTAATTTATACTCCAACATATAGTCAGTGTATTGATACCTCTTTATTTTGGTTTAAAAATCATACCAAAAGTTATTCTATTTCTTTGCTATTTCTTCTACCAATTTTAGGCTAAAACGCCCCTTCCTATTGAGAAACCACATTATTATGTACCTATATTTAATGCTAGTATAATGGTTTGTTTTATTCTCTTGCTTCCAATCTAGTTATTTAATATTTACTTTACTTATTCCTTCTTTCCTTCATACCCTTTAACCCAGAATAGTGTATTCTCATGGTGGATGTGAAATAAATGTTTCTAGATTAAATGATCACTATGGTTATTTTTACCTTTAAAGCATCTGCTGAATTTTCTGTGGCTTAACAAGATCTTGCAAATCAATTTTGTTTTTGACAGCTCATTATTTTTTTATTATGAAAACATAGCTACTTAAATTTCATGTTCAAATCATTTGATTAAAAATGTCATTAACTCTTCATTCCTACTAATTAAAACTATAACAGTTCAGTTCAGCAAACAACATTATCAGTAGACTGTCAACAGAAAAGTTTTGAAAAAAAACTTAATGCAAGAACACAATTTTGGCACAGCAGTCCTGTTCAATTGCTATTATTTCTAGTTACCTATGTGATTGCTTTTTTACAAAATGTATATTTTGATATCAATACAGCTAGAGAAGGATAGGTAAGCTTCATGAGACCCTATAAGTAAATTTTTATAGCACTTATTTCTTTGTGACAGCTACACAAAATTTTTGCCACAACCAATGATCTCAACCTATATACCCGTGAGAGAAAAGAAAATAGGCATCTTTTAAAAATCAAGAGACAGTGCAGAAAAAAAGAGAGAAAAGTCAAGTTTTGAGTAGAGAATACTATATAAGTCTAGGCCAGCACCTAATTTAAGTGGCACCAATTTCTTTTTCTTTGTGTTTTGGACAAATATTTTTATTAAAGAATAAAACAATATGGAAAAGTGAACAGATCATCAGCTTTATGAATTTTATAAAGTGAAAATATAAAAAACCACCTCTCAGATCAGGCTGTAGAAGAACCCTATAAGAACCTAAGAAGGTTCTTAGGTGTCTCCTCCCAGACATTATTGTTCCCACCTTTATAAAATGTAACCACTATTCTCAATTCCATCACCATAATAGCTTGTTGGTATTTGCATTTTATATAAATGGAAACATGTGATATGTATGTATTCTATTGCGCTTGGTTTTTTTTTTGCTCAATATTGTAATTGTGATATTCATATGGTTGCATGCAATGGTTGTTAATTTTTTTTACTGCTATTTATTATTTTATTGTATGACTACACCACGATTTATCCATTCTACTGTTGATTGACATTTGGTTGTTTTCAGTTTTTGATCTATTACAAATAAAGGTGTTGGGACCCTCTTCTATTTGTCCTTTGGAGAATATATAGATGTATATATTGGATACACCTGTTGAAGAAATAGCTAGGAATGAAATTTGCTTAGTAAAAAAGTATGGTATAAGTTGTATGAGCTTTAATTTTCATTAACATCAAACTAGGTCCTTTGTAAATTAACAGGTATCCATTTTATTAAAAATAAAACAAAAATGAATGAACAGGCTACCAAGAATATATAAATGTGAAACATTTTAAAAAGCTGTATTAATGAAAGAATTCTGCTTGTATTTATTGTGGTCAAAGGTAAGTGCACCTAAAATATATCATGGTATATTAACAATGCTGATGACATAAAAATACTTAGGGCATTTTCTCCTTTGTGTCTGAGACTGAGAAAATAAGCTGATTTGGTTTTCTTAATATATTATTTGGCTTGGCTTGCATTGTCAAAAGGCAATGCTTACTTGTGTTATTTATATTAATTTTGATAAATGAAAAATTCATAAAGCTAAAAGTGGACCATAAAAGATAAAAATTAGCTCTGTCACGGAAAATTTAATGCCAGTGTTTACTTCCTGAAGATATTAAGTATATTTTATGTTTTGTTTCTCACAGCAAAATCTGGTTACAATTTCAGAACAAAAAGGGAAATAGTTCCTTTGTAAAGAGACTGATATTTCTTGGGGAGAGAAAACACACATAGTAAACCAATGTTTTGCCTCAGAAATAACTGCTAAATCAGTCCTTCAAATATCCATACATCTATTTTTAAAGTATAATTTGAATTTCTCTGAGTTATTAATAAACAACATGTTTATAAGAAGAATTTCAGCAGGCAAATAATTATAATTCAAAGGAATGAACAAAAATATAATATTTATGCAAATTAAAAAGTATTAAAAATAGGTAAAATAAAATACAGTGCCCCCAAGAAAAAAAGAAGGTGGTCAACTACCATATCTCAGTGGTTATGTCAGCCAGCCTAGAACATGGTAGGTTCCTAAATTTTTAAAAACTAGAATGTTAGAGAACTGAATCATATTGCAATAAGATATTACCTTAATCTTACTAGTAGTTAACCTCCTGAGACCTACATTATGATTTAGCTTTATGACATATGCCAGTTTATTCTTACCCATTCTCTCTGGGCCTATAGGAAAAACATCAGCATGAGGCGAAACCTATAAAGGCTAAGTGACCTACCCAAGGCCTGAAGTGATTTAATATTTCTGGGCCTCATTTCTAGATCTTAAAATGAAAGAAAGGCTAGGACCAGAAAACTGAACATTATTCCTGGGCTGTACTATTCCACAATCTAACCACACAATTAACCTACCTGATAGAGATTTGTATTGATCTCTTTTGAAGAAGTCTTATTACACTGGATTGTAATTCAGGCTTTTCACTCATTATTTCATTTTTAGCCCATCTTGTTTCCTGCCAAGAATTTAAAACAGCTATTTTGTCTAAATTCTCCTTGAAACTGAGCATGTGGTAGGTAAGAACCACGTCTGACACATTTGGGTTTCCAGTGCTCGACGCCCTACCTGTTACATAGGAGGTATTAGTCAATATCCCACAGTAGTATCAGTGTTGGTTACTCTCCTAAATTTTTATGTTTTTTTGTTTGTTTGTCTTTTGCCTTAAGCATACAAAGCACCATTACAAAATCCTATTTTACTAGATATTTTAGGGAAGATTTCAATACTGCCAGGTGCAGGGTAACAATGGGAGTATGATAAATGCAGTCTTCTGGTATGTTGAAGTCTTTGGATTAGGTATAGTTACTAATTCTAGAAATGCAAGTACCCCATTTAGGATATGAGGCATGGGTCGTATTCATAGATAATAAAATAATAATAGTAATAATAATAATAATAATGTGTGATATAAAATATACATAATGGAAATTATAAGTGGTTGGACACACAGGCATGTTGTTTTTAATTCTAGCAAAATGTTCATCTAACACATATTTAATGATATATATAATCATTTATTCTCAAATGATAATTAGATACAAGTGTAAGCAATTCATATAAAGTACTATAATTAGAACATTTTTTTTCTTCTTTAAAAAAGTTTTTTTAAACTTAAAATTAGTATCAGTGTTGACTATTTATTTATTTATTCATTTATTTATTTATTTGAAGTGTGGTGACATACAATATCATATTAATTTCAGGTGTACAACATAGCACACCTTCCATATTTATACATTACAAAGTAATCATGATAAATCTAGCTACCACCTGTCACCATACAAAGTTGTTACATATTATTAACTATATTCCTTATGTGGTACATTTATTTTTTTTTTAATTTTTTTATTTAAAAAAATTTTTTTCAACGTTTTTTATTTATTTTTGGGACAGAGAGAGACAGAGCATGAACGGGGGAGGGGCAGAGAGAGAGGGAGACACAGAATCGGAAACAGGCTCCAGGCTCCGAGCCATCAGCCCAGAGCCCGACGCGGGGCTCGAACTCACGGACCGCGAGATCGTGAGCTGGCTGAAGTCGGACGCTTAACCGACTGCGCCACTCAAGCGCCCTCCTTATGTGGTACATTTAATCCCTGTGTCTTATTTATTTTATAACTGGAAGTTTGTACCCTTGAATACTCTTCCCCTATTTCTTCTCCACCCATAACCCGCCCCTCTGGCAACCATCAGATTGTTCTCTGTGTCTGTGAGTCTGTTTCTGTTTTGTTTGGTCATTTTTTTTTTTTTTAGATTCCACGTATAAGTGAACTAGTATGCTATTTGTTATTTCTCTGACCTATTCCACTTAGCATAATACCCTCTAAGTCCATCAATGTTGTTGCAAATGGCAAGATTTCATTCTTTTTATGGCTGAGTAATATTCCCCCATATAAATATATATCATATATTCTTTATCTATTCACCTATTAATGGACAGTTAGGTGTTTTTTTTTTTTTCATACATTGGCTATTGTAAATAATGCTACAATGAACATAGGAGTGCCTCTATCTTTTTGAATTAGTGTTTACATTTTTTTTCAGATAAATATCCAGAAGTGGAATTACTGGATTGCATGGTAGTTCTCTTTTTAATTTTTTGAGGAATCTCCATACTGTTTCCCATCTTTTCTCTACCATTGTTAATTTCTACCAACAGCACATGAGGGTTCCCTTTTCTCTACATACTTGCCAACACTTGTTATTTCTTACTTTTTTGATAATAGCCATTTTGACAGGTGTGAGGTGGTATTTCACTATACTTTTGATTTGCATTTCTCTGGAGATTAGCGATTTGAACACTTTTCATTGTCTGTTGGCCATCTGTGTATCTTTTCTGGAGAAATGTCTGTTCAGATCCTCTGCCCAATTTATTTGGATTGCTTCTTTTTTTTAAATTTTGAGTTTCTGGATTCTTTATATATCTTGGATATTAGTCTCTTATCAGTTACAGCATTCGCAAATATCTTTTCCCATTCAGTAAGATCACCTTTTTGTCTTATTGATGGTTTCCCTCACTGTGCAAAAGTTTTTTTAGTTTAATGCAGTTCCATTTGTTTATTTTTATTTTTGTTGCCCTTGCTTGAGGAGACAGATCCAAAAAATATTACTTAGACCAATGTCTAAGAGTTTACTGCCTGTTTTCTTTTAGTAGTTTTATGCTTCTTGTCTTACATTTAAGTCTTTAACCTATTTTGAATGTATTTTTGTATATGGTGTAAGAAAGTGGTCCAGTTTCATTCCTTTGTATCTAGTTGCCCAGCTTTTCCAACGCTATTTATTTATTTATTTATTTATTTATTTATTTAAAAGAGATTGTCTTGAGGCCCCTGGGTGGCTCAGTCAGTTAAGTGTCTGACTGGGCTCAGGTCATGATCTTGCGGTTCGTGAATTTGAGCCCCATGTTGGGCTCTGTGCTGACAGCTTGGAGCCTGGAGACTGCTTTGGATTCCTTGTCTTCTCTCTCTCTACCCCTTCCCTGCTCACACTCTGTCTCCCTCTCTCTCAAAAATAAATAAACATTAAAAAAGAAATTTAAAAGTGATTGTCTTTTTGCCATTGTATGTCCTTGCGCCTTTTGTTGTAGATTAATTGACCGTGTAAGTGTGGGTTTATTTCTGAGCTCTCTATTCTGTTTTATTGATCTATGTGCCTGTTTTTGTGTCAGCACCACATTATTTTAATAACTATAACTTGGTAATACAGTTTGAAATTAGGGAGCATGATATCTCTTTATCTGATATTATTAAATGTTTGGTCATCATGGAAACTTCTATATGCTGCCTCTTGTTCAGAGAAAACCTTGGGTCTTACTTCAGAATACATGGGGTTTCTTTGCCTCAGGAAATTCCATTCTGTCTTACTTATACTCATTAAAATAGACATCTCATCATACATTTATCCATTTTTAATCCATCTATGAATTCATCCAACCATGTACCCACCATCCATCCATTGATCAATCTATGCACTCACTCAATTTATCAACTCATTATTGAGAACATAATTTAATCCAGGTTTACAATGTTGGAGAGACATACATTTAACCCAATTATAATATACTGAAGTAAGTATAATAAACAAGTTGCATAAATATGCATCACAAAGTTGGTTGAGAATAGCAAAAATTACCGGCAAGAGGTACCTAAGAATTTCAGGATGTGAGAAGACAGAATGGAAGAAATGACTTGTGTAGAGGTATGAAAGAATGTGAAGAATGGATAAAGCAAATTTGCTGCTTCTATGAGAGTATGTATGTGTGTGTTCAGGGAGTCAGGAAAAAGGGGGTAATAAGAAATGAGGCTGGGAAATTGATGCCATCAGATCTCAAAGGGTTCTATATGCTGTATTGGGTATTACTGACTTAAGATAAAGTCTTTATAGGACAGATATGAATTCATAAGCTCAAAAAGTGAATATTATGGGATCATGATATCCATTAAGAAATTTAAAATGACTTTTATTTTTTACTGTCAAATTAAACTGAATAAGCTTTCCTGTCTGACAAGTTTGAATTGATATGTGGTCTGTAAATTGAAGAAGTTATTTAAAGTGAGAGAATTACAAAAAGTGATCCACACATAGTTTACATGCTAAGTTGAGGGATTAAATTAATAAAAATAAATAACTTGGGGAGCCTGGGTGGCTCAGTGGGTTGAGCATATGATTTTGGCTCAGGTCATGATCTCACGGTTTGTGGGTTTGAGCTCCATGTTGGGCTCTGTGCTGACAGTTTAGAGCCTGGAGCTTGCTTTGGATTCTGTGTCTCCCTCTCTCTGCCCCTCCCCTACTCACGCTCTGTTTCTCTCTCTCTCAAAAATAAATAAAAACAATTTAAAAAAAATAACCTGAATATTGGGCCAATAAGATTGATTAACAATGGTTACTTCTTTAGGGGTGGATTATAGGAAACTTTTGCATTTTATTTGTACATCCTTATAGTACTTGTAATTTTATATCAACAATATATATTGATTTAATAAACATAAAAAAGTGAAATAATTTCCTATTTAAGAAAAAGTTTGAAGAAAACTATTACTATAATGGGATATTCTAAAAGCTGAAAGTTCAGCTTAATTAAATTTCAGAGAATTTGTTAAATTTTCCTTATTTGATAAATGCTTTGTGGGCTTCACCAATTTTAGCAGCATTGTAATCTTAGTAAGGAGCCCTCTAACAGAGCTATGTACCTAGCAATTCCGATTAAATTTCACCTTAGAGAGCATTCAATATTATTCGTTACAGAAATAAGAACTCAGAAAAATCTAAAGACATGACGCAAGTCCTTTGCTTAATTGAAATAATGATAGCAAACATCCACCAATATTATGAACGAGTGCAGACAAACTATTATGAACTAGTTTAGACAAAACTCTTGTTAATTTCATGAACAAAATCAAAACTACTTTGAAGATCTCTTTTAGATGAACAAACCGTTTCTATGACAGGATATTCTAAAATAAATGTGTAACAGATATACAGTGGAGAACAGATAAAATTTTAAATGATTAAGTTTTGATGCCAAGATCATTTACATAGTCCAAAAATTTAAGGTAGGTAGATCTACTTTTAAATTTAAATGATTTAGAGTTCTTTCAGCTAATTAATTTGAATAAAGATACAAGGAATGTTCTATCCTGGGCGACATGATATAATAATGTCTAGCACTGTGGCTGGAACACATTAGGCAATCATACAAAAAGGAAGATGGACTGTAAATACCTTCCCTGAAGCTCGGTTAGGTTCCAGGTCCCTCTGCATTCTTTAGGAGGATGTCCAGGCTGCAGCTGTGACCATTAATTAGCATACGTATTGAACAGGTAAGGCCCCTTTTTGTTAATGTCTCTGGGATGAAAGAGAATGACAGGTAAACAGTCAGAGGTCTTAGATGAAGCAGCACTGGGAGAAAGCAGCATTCCGAGGCCAGTAGGCCATCTGTCATTCCCTAGCAATGTCATTGTCCCAAAGTGGATGAAATCAATGATTCACAACAGTTTCTCTTTCCCATTTTATTTTAAAAGTATTTATAATTTAGCAATATAGGTGACATTTTAAAGCACTCTTCTGGTAAATACTTCTTTTGGAAGGGCTTCAATTCATTACTACTATAAATCACTTTCTCATCACACCGGCTAGTGTTTCTTTCCCCCATATCTCCTTTTGGTACAATGTTATTAACCCATATCTTACTTCTACTGCATTTCCCTGAACTGCTAGAAAATGCATGAAAAACTTCATCAAAGTGTTAACTTCATTTTAAGGAACTTTTTTTTTTTTAATTTTTTTTTTCAACGTTTATTTATTTATTTTTGGGACAGAGAGAGACAGAGCATGAACGGGGGAGGGACAGAGAGAGAGGGAGACACAGAATCGGAAACAGGCTCCAGGCTCCGAGCCATCAGCCCAGAGCCTGACGCGGGGCTCGAACTCACGGACCGCGAGATCGTGACCTGGCTGAAGTCGGACGCCTAACCGACTGCGCCACCCAGGCGCCCCTTAAGGAACTTTTAAAAATGATGAATGCTCACTACATAAAAGGCTTTTGATCTACAACACCTTTACCTACTTAATCTGGAAAATAACAGGAAATTTAAAGATGATAGTTGAAAACTATGAGAACACAGGAACCACTTAGTTGAACTTAGTACCTTTTTTCCTATAAAGTGAACTTGCTATAAATTTGCTAAAGTCCAAAGATATGTTTTGTATTGTGGGGAAATTAGTCCTAACAATCAAACCAATGTTTTTGAAGGAAAAAGAGTAGGATACAACATCGGTGGAGTATATATTTCATATATATGTTTCATATATATTATCTCATTACAATTTCACAAGAATCCCTTTGGATTAATATTTTTAACTTCATGCTATCAACAGAGAAGTTAAATAGCTTGGTCGGTGTTACCCAATTACTAAAAGGCAAGCTCACATCTGTTTGTGCCCACTCTATGTTTGTGCATAATACGTGCTTGTGCCTTTTCACTATAGCTGCCTCTGAATAGATAATATTTACAATAATTTTTGAGTTTTACAAACTACTTAAATCCCTTTAATCCTTTATGGCTAATATCTAATTCAATATTTTATTTATTTATTTATTTTTAATATTAGTATTTTTTTTTGAGAGAGAGAAAGCACACATGTGTGTGAGAAAGTTGGGGAGGGGCTGAAGGAGGGAGAGAAAGAGAAATAGAGAGAGAGAGAGAGAGAGAGAGAGAGAGAGAGAGAGAGAAAATCTTAAGCGTGCTGAGCATGGAGCCCAATGAGCGGCTCAAACATGACCATGAGATCATGACCTGAGCCGAAATCAAGAGTTGGATGCTCAACGGATTGAGCCACCCAGGTGCCTCTCTAATTCAATATTTTGGGTCATCAGCAGAAATAGTACTTACTATTCATACTAGTCACTGGGCCTTAATCATAAGCCAGGCCCCATGCTACTGGTATTATACACACTATCCTATTCTCTCAAAAATTCTTAGAGGTGGTTAATAGCAACCAACATTTGTGTAGCCCTTCTAATGTGCTTGTGATTTTTCTCAGCACCTTACACATGTTAACTCACTTAATTTCATATGGTGGTGGAAACATGAGGCAAAAGGAAATTGGTATCTTGGTCAAGGTAACCCAGCTGGTAGGAGAAGAGATGAGATTCACATCCAGGTTATCTGGCTCCAGAGTCTTTGTTCTTTACTTTGTTGTTGTTGTTGTTGTTGTTTTAAAGAGTAAACAATTTAGGAAAGTTAAGTCACTTGAGGAAGATGATTTAGGAATAAATGATCAAGTAAAGCCTGTAACATAATGTGTACACACAAGTGACTGATTTCAAGGAACTATATGCATGTTGCTTATGCAATATCATAATAAAATTAATGATACAACTTATATTCATTGATGACTATATTTCGTCTTCTTAGAGGAAGAGTGCAAAGCATAACTCTCTGAGATCAGTCAGGATGAGTCTTATGAAAAAATCATAGATTGCTGTCATGTATTGCAAAGCAGTGTTGTTCTAAAGGACAATTAGCATAGGTCTGGTTTTTATACAAACATACAAATTTGTACTAACAAGCTAAATATTCCCAGGCCATGCTTAAAAACTTCTTTGTGTGGTCAGGTGTTTTAGCAGTTACTTGCTGCTGTTGACATGGTGTTTAAACCTAGCAGTCCTTAATCTGGTATGTTAGAGTCAAGTGTCAAAAAGATGAGACAATTGGTAGTGTTTCTCAAACGAGAATCTGCAAAACTCTGGAGTCTAAAAATGTCTATGACGACTTGTTTTTCTTTAAAAAGAGTTAATAACTGCTTAAATTTATGCATTGTGAATTGAAAACATTATGGTATCTGGAATCTTTTTTGGAGAATGATGCAGAATGTGAACAGACATGCATGTACTGATTTATGTGGTTATTGTAATGGCAGAACTGGTGCTAGAATATTCAGACCAAATGATGCTGAAATACCATTCACTGCTCATAGCTAAAGAATGACTCCTGAGACATTAAAAAAAATAAAAGTGAGAAAATAAGATGGCTTTTTCAACTCATTTAGCATTTTGCATTTGTGTCTTTGTTTCATAATCTTTTCGAATAAGTCAGAGTTTAATGTTTTCACTACCACATCAGATAAGGATAAATCTGAAATTATATTTGAGACTAGAGCCACTGGAGAACTGGAGTTATAAAGACGGCTAGTTAATCATTGCTCAGAAGAATTTTGGTTGAGGAAATTATTTATGAAGTAAGCAGTTTATCTAGGCTGCATGGCATAATGGATATACAGTCAGATTGGATTCAGGAGAGTTGGGTTCACTGGCTGATTTGCCATATAAACCGAGAGTTGTACCCTATCTCGGATTTCCAATTTTCTCTTTAGTGAAATATGTTAAGTTGAAAAAGGTTTTTTCAGATGTCAAATACCTGTAATTTAATAACCTACAGTTCCATAATAAAGGCAATGGTCTTTCTCTCTCTCTCTTTCTCTCTCTTTTAGTATGTTAGTGACCCTCTTCTTTTTGGAGAGTTAATCAATTTCTCATAAAAAAACTGACAAATATGGCAAGTGATGGTAGCATACCATTCTTTATTTTTTAATTTATTATTAAGTAATTAATTTATTTAACAATTGTTTATTTATTTTTGAGAGAGACAGAGACACTGTGAGTGGGCAGTGAAAGAGGGAGAATCTGAAGCAGGCTTCATGCTGTCAGTGCAGAGCCATGCTGGGCACCAACTCATGAAACCGTGGGATCATGACCTGAGCTGAAATCAAGAGTTGGATGCTTAACCGACTGAGCCACCCAGGCACCCCACATACCATTCTTTATTAAACAATTTTAATATTAGCTACATCACAAAAATATTTACCACTCTGCCTGAGAGATCTAGATGCAAAATAACTGCTTTCATTGCAGGATAGATGAAAACAAAACAAACCTCCTCAAAAAAGGTGCACAACATTGTTTTTCTTTGTTTAAAAAGGTTGAATTAGGGAGCACCTGGGTGGCTCAGTTGTTGAGTGACCGACTCTTGATTCCAGCTCAGGTCATGATATCATAGTTGTGAGATTGAGCCCCGCATTAGGCTCTGCACTGAGCATGGAGCCTTGCTTAGGATTCTCTCCTTCCCTATCCCTCTGTCCTGCCCCCACTTGCACGCATGCATGTATGTGCTCTTTCTCCCTAAAAGAAAGAAAAAAGAAAAAAGAAAAAAAGAAAAAGAAAATAATAAAGTGTTTAAAAACCAAATAAATAAAAAGGTTGCATTGGAATATGCAAGATTTTCTATATAATTAACACCACAGGTGAATCTAAGCTGAAAAACAATGGCTTGAAAAAATGTACAACTATTTTTGGAACACCTACTATGTACCAGCAACTGTACTGGGTAGCTTTGCAAATATTAACTCATAGCAAGCCAGTGTTTTATCCCTTTGTTTAGGATGAGAAAACTAACAGAAACGTGAAGTAAAAAAAAAAAAAAAAGCCAAATTTAATCCCACGTCTCTACCTTTGTGGCAATCATAAAGCAAGCAAACATAGTGAATCTGGAATTAAAATGGAAAATTCTAGTGATATTGGAAATAGAAATGTTAACTAAAAGAGATCTAGGTATTTGAAACTTTTAGGGAAAGTGCCAATAACAGAATTAAACTAACTTTGACTCTTTTGCAGTATATTCCCTTTTATAGTTTTTCATACTCTTTCTCAATATCTTTAAAGTTTCATAACAAAATCTCTCAATTATAAATCTTTGCCTTATTATCTAAGTTAAATAAAATTCTATCAGTGAGATGATTCATCCACAATCATCAGAATTGAAGTCACAAACCTATTGATGGGCTCGAATAAGAAATGAGGATGCTGATATTAGAAATGTTGCAACACTCATGTGATTTTAATGTAATTCTTCCCCTTTAGGTTTCTACAAGATATGGGGAAGAAGAGAAGATATCCCATGGGAGAGTGAACATAAGTGTTGAGTTGGCACTTCAACAGAAATATGAGCTTGACTTAAATTTTCTATGTTTCTCCCACCCCTGGCATTATACAGTAGTCAGAGGTTAATTGCAAATGATGGTGACTGTGAAGTTACTGAGTTGAAAAATTCCCTGAAATAATTATGTATTAATGAATAGAACAAAGAATTTAATGACAAATTGGAGAGCGGAATAGTTAATTTTATGGGCATCCATCCATGAAAAAGAGCTAAATAGGTATCATATAATGAGATGTAGCAATGCATCAATAAAACGATCTTAAATGATAATGAGTCTGACAGATAAGAAGTAAAACATAAAGAGGATTCAGAAACCAACAAGATAGTAAGCAGATTATTTGCAGCGTGCATCGGACTACCAAATCGCAATTCTATTCAGACAATTAAAAATCATGTACAGTGTCTGCAAGAAAAGGAGAGAACTTGTAAAGCTCCATTTTTAAAAGAAAGGTGCTGCTAAATCATCTTGGAAGATGCACCCAAATACCCATAAACTAGTGTCTTTACTTACCAACACCTTTCATCTGGCCTGGATGACCTTCTCTCCCTGTAGTCCAGCAAATGACTCCCCAGGTCATTTATGTCAGTGCAAATGTTTACATGTTGTGTTTGAAAATATGTAAATGTTTATAATGTATAGAGAAAATATGGGAGTAAGGCATATAATACATTTATGCTAAGTTTAGGAATAGTTTTATAATCCTCATGTAACTTGGGTGTGTTTGTTCATTAAGTTTGTAAATGTTGAAGGTAATTTGACATTAAAGAATCTGTCATGTTGAATTTGTCATTTTACTTGAATGTTTAAGAAAATGGATTGATATTGAACTTATGGGTTTTATTTATTTATTTATTTTTTAATTTTAAGTAGGCTCTACACCCAATGTAGAGCTTGAATTCATGATCCTGAGATCGAGTTACATGCTACCGACTAAGCCAACCAGGCACCCATACACTTATGGTTTTTAATTTGAATTTTTAAAGATTACTTATTTGATGTTGTAATTTTGGTTTTAAGATGAAATAATTAAGGGATATACTTTTTGTACTTATGATTTTAACTTGATAACTGCAAGAAAAGAGTAGTTGTTTGTATACAATATTTCATTGCTTAAATATTTAATACTTTAAAACTCTAGAAATTTAGACTTTTAAGGTTTGTAAGTAGCAGCTAAGTGTTTAAGAGATTGTTTATTAGATTTGTAAATCTCTCTTGTTAGGTGTGTGAAATGCTTGAGAGACTTGGATGTGTTAAAATTTGTAATTCTAATTTAAAATGTCTAAGGAAATTGAATTAATCAGGCTTATAAATGCTGCCAAATGTTTAGGGGAAATTAATCTGCCAAACTTATAAGTCAATTGGGCGCTGATCAAAGAACAAAGGGAGAACTGCATGTTTTTTATTTTAACAAAATACTAGATTTATATGTACATTTATTAGATAGGATTTCTTTTTGAAGATTTAATAAGAATTTAAATTGTAATTTTATTAAATTGAATGCAAATTAAAATATGCACCACTGTCAGCATTCTTTTTATATATCTGCATAAAATTTTCTTCCTGTACATTAAGAAATGATTGATTTGAAATGGAGTGGGGAACACATTCAGCAGGAACTCACTTCAGTCCTAGCATGGGTATCAACATGTGAGTACTTTTTTGAAAAAAATGAAACTTCATTTTGCATAATTTGGAATAATGTAAAGTGCCTATCACCTCCCATCATATCACAGGGTGCATGATATGCTTATGACATTACTGGGGATATAATCTTGATCACTTAGTTAAGGTATTGCCAGGTTTCTCCACTGTGAAGTTACTATTTTCCCCTTTTAATTAATTTTTTTACGTTTATTCACTTTTGAAAGACAGAGAGAGACCGAGCACAAGCAGGGGTGGGGCGGAGAGAGAGGCGGACACAGAATCTGAAGAACGCTCCAGGATCCAAGCTGTCAGCACAGAGCCTGACGCGGGGCTCGAACTCATGAACCTTGAGATCATGACCCCAGTGGAAGTAGACGCTCAACCGACTGAGCCACCCAGGCGCCCCTCCCCTTTTAATATTCTATACTAAGCCCAGGCCATACTTAAAGGAAGAGGTTTGGAGTTAAGCTCTACCTCCTGGAGGGAGAGCTATCTACTTATATTATTTGGAACCCTTCTGTAAGGAAGATTTGTTTCTTCTCTCCCAATTCTTCACTAACCTCTTAACAACTCCAATCTCTAAAATTACCTGTGGCACCTCAAAGGATTGCTAAGGGGATCCATAATAGATATGAGTAGATATGAAGTTCTATAAGAACTGCAAAATTTTAAGCAATTATATTCCCTCAGGTATATTTTTGAAATTAAGTTTTAAAGCATATATTTAAAAATAGCAGTACATTTTATCTAAGTGTGTTAAGGTATTGAGTAGTACCTTGAATTATTTTTGCTTCTTTGAGATGTCACAAAGAACAAACTATTCATCAATGAAGGGCAGGTTACGGACTATTGACTTGGTAACACAAACTCTTTAAAAGGAGCACATTGCATAGGTGCTATCCATGATTACATTATATTATGTGGGTCTGTCCTGGACAGTTCAGGATATAAGGTACATATAAGGTAAGAGCCACACATATAACATAGAGTTCTAAACTTCCCACTAAAATCATAAGATCACCTTTGACAATTTGATATTGGGAAAAGAATGATAAAATATTTTAATGGAAATTTACAATAGTTTTATTATGTTAATGAAATCCAAATTATATTTTCAACAGAGGTCCCTGATGTAAGACTTGCGATCTAAATTCAAAGGCTAGCATGTCTAAATCACAGTTATTAATCTCATTTTCATATTAGAATTTCACTTGTCAGACTCAGCAGGCTGGCAATTACTGAGTGCAATAAGTTGCAAGTTATTAAATAATCAAATAGTAAATGTCAAATGATCAAACATGGGCTCATTTAAAAGAAATAAGAAAACAATCAATTTGCTGTAGTCTGGATCATTACACAGGCCAGCCTTGTTTCAAAAGATTCTTTTAACTTCCTAAATTTTTCTTGTAGCATTGCAAACCTAGATATGTGAGATTTTTTTTTTTTGCCTCTAAATCAGTCAGAAAACTTGTCTGAATTTGGAGAAAAAAAATTCTCTAGGCTTAAATTGATAAAACTTGGTCTTTTGTGTTTTGAAAACCTTATCCTCAACAAATTCTCAACAAAACACTAGCAAACTGAATTCAACAATACATTGAACTAATTATTCACCATGATCAAGTGGGATTTATTCCTGGGATGCAAGTGTGGTTCAAAATTCACAAATCAATGTGATACATCACATCCATAAGAGAAGGGAAAAGAACCATATGATCATTTTAATGGATGCAGAAAAGCATTTGACAAAGTACAACATTCATTCATGATAAAACTCCTCAACAAAGTAGGGTTAGAGGGAACATACCTCAACATAATAAAGGGCATACATGAAAAACTCACAGCTCATATCATCCTTAATGGGGAAAAACTGAGAGCTTTCCTCCTAAGATTGGGAACAAGACAAGGATGTCCACTCTCACCACTTTTATTCACCATAGTACTGGTAGGCCTAGCCATAGCAATTAGACAAAAAAAAAAAAAGTATTCAATTTGGTAAGGAAGAAGTCAAACTTTCACTATTTCCAGATGACATGATACTATGCATAGAAAACTCTAAAGACTTCACGTACACACACACACACACACACACACACACACACACACACACAAAACTGCTAAATGAATTCAGTACAGTTGCAGGATACAAAATCAATGTCCAGAAATCTGTTGTATGTCTATACATCAATAATGAAGTGGCTGAAAGAGAAATTAAGAACACAATCCCATTTATACTTGTACCCAAAATAATAAGATGCATAGGAATAAACCTAACCAAAGAGGTGAAAGACCTGTATTCTAAAAACTATAAAACACTTAAAATAAGTTTAAGATGGCACAAAGAAATGAAAAAGATCTTCTGTGCTCATGGATTGGAAGAACAAATATTGTTGGGGCGCCTGGGTGGCGCAGTCGGTTAAGCGTCCGACTTCAGCCAGGTCACGATCTCGCGGTCCGTGAGTTCGAGCCCCGCGTCAGGCTCTGGGCCGATGGCTCGGAGCCTGGAGCCTGTTTCCGATTCTGTGTCTCCCTCTCTCTCTGCCCCTCCCCCATTCATGCTCTGTCTCTCTCTGTCCCAAAAATAAATAAAAAACGTTGAAAAAAAAAATTAAAAAAAAAAAAAAAAAAAGAACAAATATTGTTAAAATCTCCATACTACCCAAAGCAATCTACACATTCAATGAAATCCCTGTCAAAATACCAACAGCATTTTTTTACAGCTCTAGAACAAACAATCTTAAAATCTGTGTGGAACCACAAAAGACCCCAAATAAACAGAACAACCTGGAAAAATAATGGCAAAGCTGGAGGCATCACAAGTCCAGACATCAAGTTATATTACAAACCTGTAGTAATCAAAACAAAATGGCATTGGCACACATAGATCAGAACATAGAACAGAACAGACAATCCAGAAATGAACCCAGGATTATATGGTCAATTAATCTTTGACAAAGAAGGAAAGAATATCCAATGGGGAAAAAAACAGTCTCTTCAACAAATGGTGTTGGGAAGACTAGACCACTTTCTTACACCACACATAAAAATACATTAAAAATGGATTGAAGAGCTAAATGTAAGACCTGAAACCATAAAAATAACTTCTTTGATATTGGCTGTAGCAACTTCTTTCTAGATATGTCTCCTGAGGGAAGGGAAACAAAAGCAAAAATAAACTATTGGGACTACATCAAAATAAAATGCTTCTGTACAGCAAAGGAAACAATCAACAAAACTAAAAGGCATACTACAGAATGGGAGAAGATATTTGCAAATGATATATCCAATAAAGGGTTAGTATCCAAAGAACTAATACAACTCAATACCCGAAAAACAAATAATTCAATTGAAAATGGGCAGAAACACATGAACAAGCATTTTTCCAAAGAAGATATCCAGATAGTCAACAGATGGATGAAAAGATAATCATTATCACTTATCATCAGGGAAATGCGAATCAAAACCACATTGAGACATCACCTCACACCTGTCAGAACGGCTAAAATCAACAACACAAGAAATAACAGATGTTGGTAAGGATGTGAAGAAAAAGGAACCTCCTTGCATTGTTTTTGGGAATGCAAACTGGTGCAGCTACTGTGGAAAACAGTATAGAGGTTCCTTAACAAGTTAAAAATAGAACCACCTTATGATCCAGCAATCACACACTGAGTATTTATCCAAAGAATACAAGAAAACTAATTCAAGGGGATACATGCACCCCATGTTTATAGCAGCATTATTTACAACAGCCAAGATATGGAAGCAGCCCATGTGTCCATTGATTGATGAATGGATAAAGAAGATGTGGTATAGATGTATATATACATACACGCACAGTGGAATATTATTCAGCCATAAAAAGAATGAAATCTGACCATTTGCAATGATGTGGAAAGAGCTAGAGTATAATGCTAAGTGAAACAAGTCCGTCAAAGACAAATACATATGATTTCAGTCATGTGGAATTTAAGAAACAAAACAAACAAGCAAAGGGAAAAAATAAGATAGAGAGAAATCAAGAAACAGACTCTTAATTATAGAGAACTGATGATTACCCTAGGGGAGGTCAGTGGGGAGATGTATTTAATACATGATGGGGATTAAGAAGTGCATTTGTTGTGATGAGCACAGGGTGATGTATGGAAGTGTTGAATTACTATATTGCACACCCAACACTAATATAATATTGTATGTTAGCTAACTGGAATTAAAAACTTAAAAAAAGAAAAGTTGGAACAACCTGAAATCTAAAAATGAATAGTTTTCCATAATAACTGGGAAATGGAATGTGGTAGGATAAAAAATAAGATTTTTTTTGTGTAGTAAATTTAGTCACTCACAATTTTATGAATGTATCTTCTTCAGTTCCTCCTAAAATAATAAGAATTATAGGGGCACCCAAGTGTCTCAGTTGGTTAAGCATCTGACTCTTGATTTCAGCTCAGGTCATGATCTCACAGATTTTGAGTTTGAGCCCCATGTTGGGCTCTGAGCTTACAGCAGAGCCTGCTTGGGACTCTCTGTCTCCCTCCCTCTCTTCCCCTCTTCCACTCACACAGGAGACAGTGTGTACACTCCTACTCTCTCTCTTTTTCTCTCTCTCTCTCTCAGAATAAATAAACATTAAAAAAATAAAATAATAGGAATTATAGATGCTAACATTTCTCAATTTCTTATTTTGTACTAAGCTGTTAAATACTTTAAGCGCATTATCTCATTTAATCTTTACAACATCCTTGAGGTAAGTACTTTTATTTTCCCTATTTTTATATATGAGGACACTGAGTTTTAAAAAGTTATGTAGTTAGTAAATGATCAAGAAGGAATAGACTGTGAGCCTATGCTCATAGCCATTCATTATTTTGTACTCCCCAAATAAGGAAATAATCAGAGTTACCGATATAAAAATTGCTTGAATTAGGTAGATTTTTTTGACAATCCATAAAGTCGAAGTTTTTATCTCACAGTGCTTTTTTCTCATCTGCAATGTATTTAGTAATTTCATGCTTCAACTTTTTTTTTTTTTTTTCAACGTTTTTTATTTATTTTTGGGACAGAGAGAGACAGAGCATGAACGGGGGAGGGGCAGAGAGAGAGGGAGACACAGAATCGGAAACAGGCTCCAGGCTCCGAGCCATCAGCCCAGAGCCTGACGCGGGGCTCAAACTCACGGACCGCGAGATCGTGACCTGGCTGAAGTCGGACGCTTAACCGACTGCGCCACCCAGGCGCCCCTCATGCTTCAACTTTAATGCTTTACAAAATATGTATCCACATCACTTCCCTGGGTTATTAAAATTTCAGTGGGCAGACTCATTAATGTAAATTTGGTAAGTCTTTGATTGTGTTTTACTTCAACTATTTACTTTGGAAATTTCAAAACTTGGGGAAAATTGAAAAATAGAAAAATGAGAACCCACATAAGCTCAAATATATTTACAAATTGTTAATATTTTGATATATTTTCTCTCTCTCTTTCTCATTCCCTCTCTTTCTCTCTCATACATATGTGGATACACTCCTCAATGCACGTATATAACATATATACACATACACACATACTTTTTTGGCTGAACCATTTTATTTATTTATTTATTTATTTATTTATTTATTTAATATAATTTACTATCAAGTTGGCTAACATACAGTGTATACAGTGTGCTCTTGGTTTTGGGGGTAGATTCCTGTAACTCATCGCTTACATACAATACCCAGTGCTCATCCCAACAAATGTCCTCCTCAATGCCCATCATCCATTTTCACCTCCCCCCTCATCTACCCTCAGTTTGCTCTCTGTATTTAAAAGTCTCCTATGCTTTGCATCCCTCCCTCTCTGTATTTTTTCCCCTTCCCTTCACCCATGGTCTTCTGTTAAATTTCTCAAGTTCCACATATGAGTGAAAACATATGATATCTGTCTTTCTCTGACTGACTTAGTTCACTTAGTATAATACCCTCCAGTTCCATCCATGTTACTGCAAATGGCAGGATTTCATTCTTTCTCATTGCCAAGTAGTATTCCATTGTGTATATAAACCACATCTTCTTTATCCATCAGTCAGTTGATGGACATTTAGGCTCTTTCTATAATTTGGCTATTGTTGAAAGTGCTGCTATAAACATTGGGGTACAAGTGCCCCTATGAATCAGCACTCCTGTATCCTTTGGATAAATTCCCAGTAGTGCTATTGCTGGATTGTAGGGTAGTTCTATTTTTAATTTTTTGAGAAAACTCCACACTGTTTTCCAGAGTAGCTGCACCAGTTTGCATTTCCACCAATAGTGCAAGACGGTTCCCGTTTCTCCACATCCTCGCCATTGGCTGAATCATTTTAAGAGTTAGTTATGGATTTTAATTTTAGGTACCAATCAATAAATTGGAGAAATATTGATTTCCCTGTTGATAAAGGGAATTTTCAACTTTCAACACTTGTGAGCCCTGCTCCTAGGCTCCCAGGGAAGCTATACTTTACCATTTACAAAGGTCAGAATGACTCCACAAAACCTCAAGTCATGGGCTCTAATTCTGTCCTGAAAACATACTGATTGTGCATCTTAGTTAAAAAAATAACCAAAACAGAGATTCCAAACATAAAGATAAGAAAAACAAAAAAACCTCCCTGGTTATCATAAGATTAAAGTCATACAACCTTGCACATACTAAAAACATGAGATAAAGTCTGTAATTTTCCAGAATGTCCTTCATCATGATGATTTGTAGCTCTTTATGCAGAAAAGTATACAGCCCTGCACCAAATGTTCCTTCCCCACAGCGGTCTCTTTGTGAAGATGGTGAATCATAGGCAGTAGTCCTATCTCAGGCTCGAGTAGAACTCTTTTCCTTTCTCTTTAAAATTTTAAAAAAGGTTTGTTCATTTTGCATCGACAAAGTAAATGGAGTAATCCAGTTAACATTTCTAAAATCAACTTTAACTCTTACCAGGTTTTCTTTTTTTTTTTTTTTTTTTTTAAATTTTTTTTTTCAACGTTTTTTTATTTATTTTTGGGACAGAGAGAGACAGAGCATGAACGGGGGAGGGGCAGAGAGAGAGGGAGACACAGAATCGGAAACAGGCTCCAGGCTCCGAGCCATCAGCCCAGAGCCTGACGCGGGGCTCGAACTCACGGACCGTGAGATCGTGACCTGGCTGAAGTCGGATGCTTAACCGACTGCGCCACCCAGGCGCCCCTCTTACCAGGTTTTCAATAATCACAATTTATCAAATGAAAATGAATTTTTATTTATTCAACTTAAATTGTTTGTCTTTTTATTGATGTCTTTGAAAAAATATTTTAAATATTTATATTTGAGAGAAAGAGAGAGAGAGAGAGAGGGAGAGAGAGAGAGAGAGAGAGAGAGAGAGAGAGATAGGCAAGGGGAAGAGAGAGATGGCGACAGAATCTGAAGTAGGCTCCAGGCTCTGAGCTGTCAGCACAGAGCCTGATGCGGGGCTCGAACTCATGAGCTGTGAGATCATGACCTGAGCCAAAGTCAAATGTTCAACTTACTGAGCCACTGAGGAGCCTCCTTGATGATGTCTTTTAAAGAGTACTAATTTTGGTTAAAAGCATATCTTTTTAAAAATCAATTGTATTGAGGTGTAACCTATGTGTAGTAAGCTGTGTCCACTTAAAAAATAAATAATTTGATACATTTTTGACAGACATACACACCTGAAAACCACACCATAAGATCTGGAAGTCTTCTATCACTCTCCAATGTTCCCTTGTGTCCCAGTGTAGTCCATCATTCCCTTTGCCCTGAGCCCAGGCAACCACTTATTTATTTGTCAGTATAGATTAGTTTGCATTTCTTAGACATTTATACTAATGGAATCATATGTTGTGTACTTTTTTGTGCCTTACTTCTTACATTGAGCATCGTGATTTCAAGATTCATCCATCTCTGAGTAGTCCTTCAGAAACAACATAATTGTACATATACTTCCTCCCTGTACACTTGTCCCCACAAAATGAGTTTTCAACACGAAAGCATTTGTATTGTGATTTGATTAAATATATACCCAATTGTTCTCAGTGAAGAGCAAATTTAAGTATAATGTGCATTTGAAAATACAATAGCTATAACATCTTCAATACTTCTAATAGCAGAATAGAAGAGGCCATATTAAACAGTATTGATGAAATGCAGGACAGTTCATTATAAATAGGATTTTCTATGCTCATTAGGTGGAGTTATTTTTCCACCTTTTTATCACGGTAATTTTGAAGGGTGATTCATATGATGAAATAACTTTTTATCAGGGTAATTGTGAAGGATGATTCATATGACGTGTTAATTGGGGGGATGTGGCTTTTAAAAACATCATGTATTGTTTGTAACTGTGTGTATCTTCTTTTCTGTGTTGACTTTGTTATTCCCATGGTATTGGCCTTTTAAACTATGTGCCTCTGAGTCCTTTAATTTATAAATTTGTTATCTTAATAAACATTGTATAAATGAAAATAAGGTTTCATCCATCTGTTGAATGTATTCATAGTCTCTCCTTTTTATTCCTGAGTAATATTCCATTGTATGATTATAACACACCTTGCTTATCCATTCACTGACTGATGGACGTTTGAATTGTTTCCAGTTTGGGGGTATTGTGAATAAAAAAGCTATAAAAATTCATTTACAAGACTCTGTTTTCACTATTTTGGATTCAATGCCTAAGAGTGGAATAACTGGTTAGGCAGTACAATAAGTCTATCTTCAAAATTTTAAGAAACTGCAGGACAATTTTCCAGTTATTACCTCATTTTTCCTCTATATCAGCAGTGTTTGAGAGTTCTGTTTGCTCCACATGTTCTCCAGCACTTGGTATTGTCAGCTTGTTAATTTTAGCCATCCTTGCGTGTGGTGTTATCTTCTCATGAATTTTAACGCCAGTTCCTTAATGCTAATGATGTTGAGAGTCTTGTGCTAATTGGTCAGTCATCTTCTCTTGCAGAATGTCTTCTCAAATCTTTTGCCTAGTTTGTACTGGGTTATTTAATTGTGGTCACAGCACATACTCTGTATGCATTCAATCTTTTTAGGTGCAATAACACTTGTGTTTTCTGTCACGTGGTGAATCTTTGTGACTGAAATGTGTATTCTGCAGTTGTATATAATAATGTATAAATTTCAGTGATGTCAAGATCATACAGTATTGTTCAGATTATCTACCTCTTAGCTGATGTTTTTTCCTAGTTCTAGGGATTACTGAAAAAAGAGTGTTAAAACCTCTTACAAAGATTGTAGAACCTTTTTTTTTTTCCCTTTAATTATGCCTCCATTTGCTTCATGTCATCTTTGCTGTCTTATTATTGTACACTTTCATGATTGCTATGTATTTCTGGTGAATTGATCTTTTTATCATTATGAAATGTCCTTTACCTCAGGCAGTATTTTAAAGCCTATTTTATCTGATACTAATATAGTATTTACAACCTTCTTATGCTGATAGATCTTTTTCCTTCTGTTTACTTTCAGCTACCTGTGTTTTTATATGTAAAGTGTATCTCCCATAAACAGTATATTTGGGTATTGCTTTCACATCTATTGTGAAATTTTTCACCTTCTAATCAGACTATAATCTTTAATCCATTAACACAGTCATTGATATGGATTTAGACCGACCATCTTGCTATTTTTAAAATATGTTCCTCAGTCAGACGAGGATTTTGTAGTTACAATTGCAATACATGTTACATCTGCATTATAATATTAATTTTTGCTTCAAATGGTTATATAATTTTAAATTAAGGAAAATATTCTTTTATTTTATGCAGATATTTATCATTTCCAGTGCTATTCATTTCTTCTCAAAAAAACATTTCCCTTCAGCATGAAAACTTCCTTTGGCATTTCTTATAGTCTAGGTTTGCTGGCAACAAATTCTCTTAACTAATATTTTTGTTTACTTTTGTACTCCAAGGTTGTTTTCACTGAAAATAGAGATTGTGAGTTAACTATTTTCTTGTTATTATGTTTTTTTGTTTTTTAATGTCATCTCTTAAATAACCCTCCCCCTCACCCCCCCACTCCCTCCCACTGCCCACTTTCTGGCCTCTGTGGTTTCCAATTAAGAAAGCTAGAGCGGGGTGCCTGGGTGGCTCAGCTGATTAAGAGTCTGGCTCTAGATTTCAGCTCAGGTCATGCTCTCACGCTGTGTGAGTTCCAGCCCTGTATCCCTGCACTGGAGTGTAGACCCTGCTTGAAATTCTATCTCTCTGCCTCTCCCCAGCTTATTCTCTCTGCCTTAAAGTAAATAAATAATTTTTTTTTTTTTTTAAAAAGCAAGCTAGAGGAATTGTTTCCCAAATGTAGTATGTTGTTTACTCTGGTTGCTTTCAAGATTTTCTCTTTATCTTTTGTTTTTAGGAGTTTGAGTATATTGTTCCTAGGCATGACTTTCTTTGCATTTATGTTTCCTGGGGTCTACTGGGCTTTAAGGAGTTCTAAATTTATATCTTTTACCAAACTAGAGAGATTATCAGTCATGATTTCATCATATAATTTTTCTACTTCATTTTCTCTTTCCTTTCTTCTGGGACAGTAAGTACACATTAATTACTTATTTTGATCATCTTTTCCCACAGGTTCTTGAAAATTTATGTTTTTCTTTTTTCCCCTCTTTTCTTTAGATTGGATCATATCCACCATCTATCTTTTATGCTCACTGATTCTTTCCTGTCATCTCCATTATCCTATTATAGATAGATATCTATTGAATTTTCAATTTAAGATACTTTATTTTTATTTATTTATTTATTTATTTATTTATTTATTTATTTAAGAGGGAGCAGGGGAGGGACTGAAGGACAGGGAGAGAGAATCTTAAGCAGGCTCCATGCTCAGTAAGAAGCCCAAGGCAGGGCTCGATCTCACAACCATGAGATCATGACCTCAGCTCAAATCAAGAGTCAGATACTTAACAGACAGCCACACAGGCACCCCAAGATTGATTGATTGATTGATTGATTGATTGATTTATAGTTTAAAATTTAAATCCAAGTTAGTTAACATATAGTATAATAATGTTTTCAGGAATAGAATTTAGTGATTCACCACTTACATAAAATATTTTATTTTTTAATTCCAAAATTTTGGGGGGTTTTAGAAATATTTTCCATATTTCTGTTGCGATTTTCTAAGTTGGTTTTCAATACGAGTATATTTCCCTTTGCTTTATTATATAGTTACAGTAGTTGTGGAATGTCCTTTTCTGATATTTTTCACTTCTGGTACATCTTGGAATTGGCTTCTATTAATTGTTTACTTCTTGAGAGCAGGTGACTTTCTTGGCTTCTTGTATAACTATTGCCTGCTCTTGGACCAAATCTACAATAGTGTGAAATTCAAACCATTTTGGAAACTTCTTTCAAATTTTAGCTCTCCTGCAAGGGTCTCCACGTCTTTCCTCACAGTCCAGAGCTTTCCGGTTGCTAGTTTAATTTTGTTATTGTTCTATTTTGTCCAGAGTTTATAGTTGTTATATGCAGGAGTGTGAATCTGTAAAAAACCTTCCTCTTTTGCCATTCTGGAAGCCAAAGTCCTGTGTGTGAACACTACTATTTAGCTAGAATGATTATTTATGTTTATGTTATCCATGTTTGCAACTTAGAATAAAGGTATATTTAAGTGGTTTTTGATGAAAGTTTTATATGAAACTAGGTTACAGAATATATATTTGTTTTGAACAAAGTGATTTTATGATTAAGATTGCAAATCTATTAATATTTCTTGAATTAAGAGAGAAATCATTTGAAACACATAGTAAAGTTAATTTTATTAGGAGTTAACCCTTAAATTATATTCAAATTTTCATCTTATAGATATATGAAAAATATTTTTTAAATGTTAAAATTTATATCTCTTTTAAAAATAATGGGATATATCAGAATCCCTGGAAAGGAAATTCCTATTTTTAAAGTTATGGTTAGATAACAGAAAAAAATTACTATCATTAAAATTTATATATTATTAATAGTGTGAGAAATAAGATGTTTTAAATATAGATGTTTTAAATATAGAGGTTAAATAAGTCTTTCTTATGTAACTAAATCTTACATACAAATAAATATATTGGCCAAGCTCTACAAGAAATGAATAATTCATTTTATGGAAATGTTGGTAACACTTTACATTAGAATAATATGAGAAATCTGTTTCTTTTACTGAAATTTTGAGAATCTTGGGAAATTGGCATCTTTTTCTTTAATGAAAGATTCTATATATTCCAGAATGTTGTTATGACACTATTACAGAAAATCTAATTAAATATAGCATCTAAGGAGGGGTGTGCATGTGTGTGTGTGTGTATGTGTGTAGTCTATGTGTTGGGGGCCATGGTTGACTATTGAACTACCAACTTGACATTAAATAAAGTAATTTAACCTTTAAGACAACTCTAAAGTTATGGAGGATTATGGGTTAATACTCAGTGAAATAACAAGACATTAATGATATTTAATATCATGACATATATCAATGTTAAGAATTATATTGTGTATAAGTGAAAATAGGAAATGAAATATGGTTAAATATAAACCAAGGTAAATATTTTATTTTTTTACCATTTTCTTTAATATATTTTTTTAAATTATATCCAAGTTAGTTAGCATATAGTGCATATAGTGCAACAATGATTTCAGGAGTAGATTCCTTAATGCCCCTTACCCATTTATCCCATCAACCCTCCCACAACCCCTCCAGTAACCCTCTGTATGTTCTCCATATTTAAGAGTCTCTTATGTTTTGTTCCCCTCCCTGTTTTTATATTATTTTTGCTTCCTTTCCCTTATGTTCATCTGTTTTGTATCTTAAAGTCCTCATATGAGTGAAGTCATAGGATATTTGTCTTTCTCTGACTGACTAATTTCGCTTAGCATAATATCCTCTAGTTCCATCCATGTAGTTGCAAATGACAAGATTTCATTCTTTTTGATTGCCCATAATACTCCATTGTGTATATATACCACATCTTCTTTATCCAGTCATCCATCGATGGACATTTGGGCTCTTTCCATACTTGGCTATTGTTGGTAGTACTGCTATAAACATTGGGGTGTGTGTGTCCCTTTGAAACAGCATACCTGTATCCCTTAGATAAATACCTAGTAGTGCAATTGCTGGGTCATAGGGTAGTTCTGTTTTTAATTTTTTGAGGAACCTCCATACTATTTTCCAGAGTGGCTGCACCAGCTTGCATTCCCACCAACAATGCAAAAGAGATCCTTTTTCTGCATCCTCGCCAACATCTGTTGTTGCCTAAGTTGTTAACTTTAGCCATTCTGACAGGTGTGAGGCGGTATCTCATTGTGGTTTTGATTTGTATTTCCCTGATGATGAATGATATTGTGCATTTTGTCATGTGTCAGTTGGCCATCTGGATGTCTTCTTTGGAGAAGTATCTATTCATGTCTTTTGCCCATTTCTTCACTGGATTATTTGTTTTTTGGGTGTTGAGTTTGATAAGTTCTTTATAGATTTTAGATACTAACCCTTTATCTGCCATTTGCAAATATCTTCTCCTATTCCATCAGTTGTCTTTTAGTTTTGCTGATGGTTTCCTTCACTGTGCAGAAGCTTTTTATGTTGATAAGGTCCCAATAGTTCATTTTTTCTTTTGTTTCCCTTGCCTCTAGAGACATGGAGAATAAGAATTTGTTGCGGCCAAGGTTGAAGAGGTTTTTGCCTGCTTTCTCCTGGAGGATTTTGATGGCTTCCTGCCTTTTTAATAAAAATTGAAAATGAAAACAAATTTTTCCTCTTTCTGTATTCAAGAAAAAGAAAAGAAATGAAAAAGAAAAAAAAAGGAAAATTGAATAGATGGAGTGGCAAACAGACTGAAATACAATTGAAATAACATCATTTTCCCCTAGAAGTCAAATTATGAAGCACTTCATAGTCCATAAAGTAAGCAGGCGGAGAGACTTGTGGTGTTCCTGAAGAGCGAGGTTGGCCCAGTTAGGCAGGGATTAGTGTAACAGCTCCATTCTCCACTAGATGGTGCTGCTTAGCTTACTGGGGTGGACTGTTGTGGCGCTTGTAGGTGTATATGTGCATGCGTGGGAGGGGTGAAAATGGTGTCACCCAGCCTCCGAGTCTCTAGTATCAGAACTCTGTTCTCCTTCATCAGCAATCATGCACCTGTCCTTTGTCTTCGGCTTCTGTCCACTCCCTGCTTGTACACTGTCTGTGACCAAGTCCTCACGTTGCCAGGCGGCACCTCCCTCCTGAGTTTTATCTCAGATGCGGCTTTATTTCCTGACCCCTTGCTTCTGAGGGACTACGGCTTTGACCTGCTCAGATCCTCTGGGGGAGGGTCTCACTGAGCAATGGCTGGGTCCTGGCTGCACCCAGGATGTGACATAGATAATGTCACCATTTTTTACTTCCAGCATACTTTTTTTTCTTTTAATTTTTACTTATTTTTGAAGAAGAGAGAGAGACAGAGTGGGGGAGGGGCAAAGAGAGGGAGAGACACAGAATCCCAAGCGGGCTCCAGGCTCTGAGCTGTCAGCCCACAGCCTGACATGTGGCTTGAAGTCAGGAACCATGAGATCATGACCCGAGCCAAAGTCGGGTGCTCAACCAACTGAGCCACTCAGGTACCCCCAGCATACTTTTAAATTTAAAGAAAAAGGAACAGTTTTGTTGAAATCTACAGGTAACCAAGAACATATCCATAGCATATATGATTCAAATGATTCTATATAATTACTGCATGCATACTTAAAAAGCACAAATCCAGACTTGTTTTTAACTATCTACTTTAAAATATTTATATTTCTATCTATATTCATGTAACATTTTGGGATGGTATTTATGACATATTTCTTTTTTATAAATTTTTTTTTCAACGTTTATT
Source organism: Neofelis nebulosa (assembly GCF_028018385.1). NCBI lineage: Eukaryota > Metazoa > Chordata > Mammalia > Carnivora > Felidae > Neofelis > Neofelis nebulosa. The sequence continues at coordinate 119,051,228 of NC_080786.1, forward strand.
TATTTTTGGGACAGAGAGAGACAGAGCATGAACAGGGGAAGGGGCAGAGAGAGAGGGAGACACAGAATCGGAAACAGGCTCCAGGCTCTGAGCCATCAGCCCAGAGCCCGACGCGGGGCTCGAACTCACGGACCGCGAGATTGTGACCTGGCTGAAGTCGGACGCTTAACCGACTGCGCCACCCAGGCGCCCCTATGACATATTTCTAATGAAAGATGAAAAAGTAGCAGACTTTCTCCTGTATTTCATAGCATTAACAAACTGAATACTGCTTTTCTTAACTATAATATGACACTTATACAATAGACTTTGAATAAAACTCACTCAAGTTCAACCAAAGACCTAGGGAAAGGTATAAACCAACTACTAACAACTTTTACATAATGGCTGGTAATAGCCTACAAGTATTTTCCCTGTTTTTATTTTTCTGTCTGTTCTTGTTTGCATGTGTATGCCTATGTCGTGTGTATGTAAAGACTGAGATCAATACACAAGAGTAGATCTGAAAGCACAACGACTCATTTTTACTCAGAGAAAATGAACAAGCTTAAAAAGATACTGCCTCTGCCTTATCCTACACTTCTACCTGAAACAAAACTATGAGCAATAGAAAGAGTCTGATCCAGCTGGGGAAGGCAAAAATCCTCTTTTGTTATATCCCTATCCTATGGAAAATCATTTTTGTCAACATTTCTGGGTCAATTACAACTTTTGCACCAGTCAAATGATTTAGCAGTTACTTAATGGGTCTACCAGGCTTTTACTGGGAATGTTTCCACAGTCTTTAGTAATATCTACTTTTCTTCAAGGTGATTTGATAACCAACAATCTGGGTCATGAATGGTCTAATCTAATACGTGAATGGTCTAATAAAACTCCATACATGTTTCAGCTTAATCTTTCAAAGCAAAACCTCTGCTCTAGAATGACTAATCTTATTATTGGCCACAAAAATGTCCTGCTAATTGTTACCTCTTAGCCTTCCCCTATATTCTCAGTCTATTCAAAATTCACTCATTTCTCAAGGCTCATTCTTCTTCCTCCATTAAAGCTAGAATCAACTGTCCAAGTCCATGTTTGCTTCCCATTTGTGAAACATTTTAGAAAGACTTAATTGCCAAGAGAATAAAACTGAGAGAGAAATTGCGGAAACCATAAAATTCATTTACTTGAGGTCTGGAAAGAAGTAGAAATTTGGAAGTCTATGGGAAGGAAGGAGGTTTGCTTACTCCTCTCCCCTTTCTCTTATCCTTAGCTAAGAAAAAGACTATTACCTTTTGGTTGAATTATTAGGCAAGGCTGTTCCACGTTAGAGCTCATTCTTTATACACGGTACTGTACAGTAGCAGTTGGGAGCTTGAATTTGAGAGTCAGACATGGAGTCATGCTCTGCCTATAATAGTTGGAGCTTTGGATAGGTTAAAATCTCTATAAACCCCAGGTTCCTTATTGGTAAAATAAAACTAATAATAGTGTTTTCATCATATTGTTGTCAGAATGATAAGATATAAGGCAATCATGAATTTATGGTGTCTGGCACCTAGCAATAACTTAATATTGTTTTATATTCTTCATTTGTAATTAATGTTATGTTATTAATACTTTACATTAAAATTAATATTTTCTTAAATAATTTGTCACATAATTTAAAAATACATTACCTATCTTTTTGGAATGGTTTTCCAGTGCCATGCATCAGTGGACACTCAATCGATATTTAGTGAACTGGAAGGAAAAGGGAAGGGAATGAGAAAATTCATTATCTACTCTGGACAGACATTAGGCTAGATAATTCACGCACATTATCTCACTCAATTCTTGTAATATACTATGCGGTCACATTATCCTATTTGCTTTCATTACAGAGAAGAAAAACAGCTTGGAGACATAATATAGTTTGGCTAATGTCTCAGAACTTGTACAGGGCAAAACTATGGTTACTTTCCAGAGATTTTAAGTCATTGAAAATGCTTTATTCTTTCTACTTTATCAGTTTTTCTTTTTTAACTGAAATCAATGGACTAATACCACCAAAAAATGATGCTTTCTCATGACCTTTTTAGACATTATGTTTAATATTCCTAGACCTAAAATTACTTTTTGGACGTCTGACTTTTTTATTATGATAAAAAACTAAAACATAAAATTTCCCTCCTTAACCATTTTTAAGTGCATAGTAGTGTTAACTATATGCATACTGTTGTGCAACAGATGTCTAGAACTTTTTCATCTTGCAAAACTGAAAGTCTATACCTATTGAACAACCACTGGCAACCACCATTCTACTTTATGTTTCTGAGTCCGACCACTCAAGATACATCATGTAATTGGAAACATGCAGTATTTGTCTTTTTCTGATTAGCTTATTTCATTTAGTATATTGTCCTTATGTTTCATACATGTTGTAGCATATGACAGGATTTCCTTCTTTTTTAAGACTGGATAATATTCCATTGTATATAACTACCATATTTTCTTTATCTATTAATCCATCCATGGACATGTAGGTTGTTTCCAGCTCTTGGCTATTATAAATAATGCTGCAATAAACACGGAGGTGCAAATATCTCTTCAAAATCCTGTTTTCAGTTTTTTTGGATGAATATCAAGATATGGTATTGTAGAATCATATGGCAGTTCTATTTCTAATTTTCAGAGGAATCTCCATACTGTTTTCCATAGCAGCTACACCATTTACATTGCCATCATCAGTGTACAAGAGTTCCCATACCTCCACATCCCATCAATACTATTTTTATTTTTTATTTCCTAAAATACCTAAATATTAGTGATGTTGAACATCTTTTCATATGCTTATTGGCCATTTGTGTGTGTGTGTGTGTGTGTGTGTGTGTGTGTATTGCAGGAAAATGTCTATTTAAATCCTTTACCCATTATGGGGCGCCTGGGTGGCGCAGTCGGTTAAGCGTCTGACTTCAGCCAGGTCACGATCTCGCGCTCCGTGAGTTCGAGCCCCGCGTCGGGCTCTGGGCCGATGGCTCGGAGCCTGGAGCCTGTTTCCGATTCTGCGTCTCCCTCTCTCTCTGCCCCTCCCCCGTTCATGCTCTGTCTCTCTCTGTCCCAAAAATAAATAAAAAACATTGAAAAAAATTAAAAAAAAAAAAAAAAAAAGAGTCTTTAAATCCTTTACCCATTCTTATATCAGGTTTGTTTGTTTGTTCATTGATTTGATTTAATTTGCTTTTTTTGTTGTTGCTGTTGTTGTTGAGTTGTAGGAATTCCTTATAAATGTTGACTATCAATGCCCTGTCAGATATATAGTTTGAAAAATATATTCTTCCATTCCATAGGTTGCCTTTTCACTTGTTGACAAAACTTGTTGATTGTTTCTTTTGCTGTATTGAAACTGTAAAGTTCAACATAGTCCTGTTTGCTTATTTTTTTGCTTTTACTACCTGTGCTGTTGTCATACCCAAGAAATCATTGCCAAATCCAACGTCATGAAGCTTTTCATCTATATTTTCTCCTAGGAGAGCGAGTTTCAGGTGTTATACTTAGGTCTTTAATTAATTTTAATTTTTGTATAGGGTGTTAGGTAAGTCCAACTTCATTTTTTCCCACAGTTGGAATATCCAGTTTCCCCAATACATTTGTTGAAGGTATTATCCTTTCCCCATTATGCAATCTTGGAAATCTAGTTGAAGGTCCTTTGATCATGTATGTGAAGGTTTACTTGGGAGCTTTCTTTCTGTTCCATTGGTCTGTGTCTGTCTTTATGCAAGTACCATACTGTTTGGATTACTGTAGCTTTGTAAAATGTTTTGAAATCAGGAATTCCTGCTTTGTTTTTTCTTTCTCAAGATTGTTTTGGCTATTCAAGTTCCTTAAAAATCCATTTGAATCCATTGAGGTTTTCCTATTTCTGGAAGATATTACCATTGGGATTTTGATAGGGAATGTATTGAACCTTTGCTTTGGGTAATATGGACATTTTAACAATGTTAAGTCTTCCAATCCATGCATGAAAGTGGAATGTTTTTTCCATTTTTCCATTTATTTATGTCTTTAATTTCTTTCAGCAACATATCTGCGAACTAATTTTACTTCTATTCTGACTTGGATGTCTCTTATTTCTTTTTCTTACCTAATTGCTCAGGCTACACCTTCTAATACTATGTGGAAAGAAAGGCAGGGTAGGCATCTTTGCCTTGTTTTTGATCTTGAAGGAAATATTTCAGATTTTCACTGTTGAGGATGATGTTATCTGTTGGCTTTTCATATGTGGACTTTATTATATTGAGGTAATTTCCTTCAACTCCTATTTTAAGTGTTTTTGTCATTACCATGACAGGGTGTTGAATTAGTAAAATATTTTTCTGCACCAGTTGAGATGATCATGTGGATATAGTGTTGTCTTTTATACTGTTAATTTGGTATATTGCAGTGATTTATTTTCATATTTTGTAACTCCCTTGAATTCCAAGAATAAATTCTACTTGGTTGTGATGTATAACCTTTCTAATGTGCTATTAAATTCAATTTTCTAGTTTTTTTTTTAGTATTTTTGCACCAATATTCATCAGGGATATTGGTTTTTAGCTTTCTTTTCTAATAGTATCTTTGTTCTTCTCTTTTTTTTATTAGTTTGTTTAGCTAAGGGTCTGTCAATTTTGCTAATATTTTCAGAAAACCAGCTCTTCGTGTGCTGACTCTTTTCTACTGTTTTCTATTCTCTAGTTCATTTATTTCTGCTTGAATCTTTATTATTTCCTTCCTTCTAACTTAGGCTTAGTTTGTTTTTCTAATTCTTTGAAATATAAAATTAGGTTCTTAATTGGGAATATTTCTTCTTTTTTTAATTACATGTTTATTAATATAAAATTCCTTATTAGTACTGCTTTTGCAATACCCATGTTTTGTTTATACCATGTTTTTGATTTTATTTGTTTCAAGATGTTTTCTAATTTCCTTGTGATTTCTTTGACCTCTTTGTTGTTCAAGAGTGTGTTCTTTAATTTCCACTTCTTTATGTATTTTCCTTCTGCAGTTGATTTCTAGTTTCATTCCATTGATATAATTTTAATATTAAATTTGTTAAATTATTAATATTAGAAAATATTAAAAGACTTGTTTTGTGGCCTAACATATGATCTATCCTGGAGAATGTTCCATGTGTGATTGTTGCTGTTGAACGGCATGTTCTGTATATGTCTGTTAGGTCCTTTTGGTCTACAGTGTTTTTCAAGTTCTCTGTTTCCTTACTGCTTTTCTGTCTGGAGGATCTATCCATTATTGAAAGTAAGGTATTGAAATCCCCTGCTATTATTGTATTGCTTTCTATTTCTTCTTTCAATTTTGTCAATGTTTGTTTCATATATTTGAGACCTCTAGTGTTAGTTGCATAAATAAATTGTTATAGCATCCTGGTGAATGGAACCTTTTATCATATAATGTCCTTCTTTGTCTCTTGTGACAGTTTCTGACTTAAAGTCTATTTTGTTTGATAAAAGTAAGTTCAACTTGCTCTCTTTTGGTTACCATTTGCATGGATTATCTTTATCCATTCTTTCATTTTTAGTCTATGGGTGTTCTTAAATCTAAAGTGAGTCTTACAAACAGCAGAGTTAGATCTTGTTTTTAAAATCTATTTAGCCACTCTGTATCTTTAGATTGTGGAGTTTAATCCATTTATATTTAAAATAATTACTGATAGGTAAGGATTTACTATTGACATTTTGTTGTTTTCTGTATATTTTATAGCTATTTTGCTTTCTTTTCCTCTCTTATTTTCCTTTGTGTTTCATTAATTTTTTTTGTACTGACATACTTGATTCCTTTTGTGTATCTTCTATAGGAATTTGTGTGTGTGTGTGTGTGTGTGTGTGTGTGTGTGGTAATCATGGGGATTACATAAAATATCTTACAATTATAGCAGTCTATTCTAAACTGGTAACACTTAATTTCAGTTGCACACAAAAACTCTATTCCTTTGCATCCTCCTCATTTTATGTCAGCAATGTCACAAATTAGGTTTTTTTTAAAAAAAATTTTGTATCCACTAACCTAGTAATATGGTTGCAGTTATTTTATGCTTTTATCTTTTAAATTCTATGCTTGAATTAAAGTGATTTATGGACTACCATTATAGTGTTATAGGATTCTATTTTTATCTACATATTTACCTTTGCCAGAGAGCTTTATACTTTTACATGCTCTCATGTTGCTGTCTAGCATCCTTTCATTTCACTTGAGTGACTCTTTTTAGCATATCTTATAAGACAAGGGTAGTAATGAAGTCACATAGCTTCAATTTATCCATAAAAGTCTTTATTTCTCCTTCATTTTTGAAAGACAGTTTGCTGGATATACCTGTATCAATTATTTCTCCTGGTTTAGTAATAATTTAAAAAGACAAGACTGTATGGGGTTCAGATGATGGGCCAGAATGTTTGTTGCAAGTAAGTGTGCACAGATACTCAATGCAATAATGCTAATTCTGTAGGGAATGCTAGTTATTTAAATGTATTTAATTGAACTCTACACTCTATAGAGTAGAAAATGCTAACAATAAATAAAAGCTTTGTTTGTACTTTATAGACACAAGCTTAATAGCAGACAGAGGCTTTTCTATAATTCTCTGATAAGGCAATCTATTTGAGTTTGATTTTATTTACTCTTTATATAAAAAACATTTTTTTCCTGATGCTTAGAGAAATTTTAATCATTTTATAGCAATTTAAGTAGATAACACTTCACCTAATATAACACAATATAATCATAACATCAAAGTCAGTAAGGATAAAAAAATATTTTAAGAAAACCTGCTCCCAAGATTTGTATTGCACTGACTCTTTATCTAAACATGTGTTTGTTAGCCATGTGTTTCTCTTTTTCTAAGCAGATCTTTTCACAAGGGTTACTTATCTAACACAGTAAAAAAAATCACATGCTAACCCAATCTCAACAAGAGAAAAAAGACTTAGAATTAATCTAATTAGTTAATCATAATTTTTGTAAATTTATTAAATGTTAATTTGAGCAAAACTCACTTACTTTATTATAAAAAAGAGAAAAGGGCTAGAAGAAATGAGATCCAACAGATGTCAGAAATCTCCGAGCTAAAAGCCACCATGGCAACAAAATCATCTTCTAAAGAAAGTGTCAGAAATTGTACATACTTTATTTGATGAATCGATGTGGCTGATTAACCCTGTAAGATGAGAGGAAAGAGCAAACTGTAGCAGTGCCATAAGGAGCACCAGAGAGGAAAATACTAAAAGGAGACCTAACTAATGAAACTAAGAAAGAAACTAGATCATAAACCATAACAAAATATCTACATTTATTTGGACCTGTGGTTTATCTTGTTTGTGCAGCAGAGCCAATATTTAGATGTAAATCTTTAATTAATGATTTACACAAGAGAAAAGGGAAGCTATGAAATCAAATCCAGATGTGGAAAAGTTTTCTAGTGAAAGTATATTTCAAAGCCCCTATTATGTGGATAAAGTGGTACCATTTTTAAATTTCAACCATACTGCATTTTCTTTACTGAGTAAAATGAGAACACCTATGGTAATATGCATGAAATAGAATTTGATATTTTTTAAGCAAAGAAACTCCTAGTTGCATTAGAAGAATTAACCAACTTTCACCAGATAGTATGTGTCCAACTTCTTACAGAAATAAATGCATAGTCCTTGGAACATGTATACATTGGTTTACTGGGGTGGCTCAGAGATACAGGATATAATTCATCTTCCTGGATAATCTATTTTACTTAGAGACTTCTGAATAAAAGTTAAAAATGTTTGCTCCCTTAAAGATTTTATCCAATGGCACAGCAAATAAAATATGAGTTTCATCCCCCCCACCTTTTTTAAGTGCTTGGAAGAGTTCTCTGTGAGTGTGTGAGAAAACAGAGAACATGAGGGAAAGAGGGAGCAAGATAGAAAATTTTACTGTACAGTGAGAAAATTTAAAAGTTTGAGACTCCTATTTTATCTAAGAACTTGTTGTTTTATCACCACATTCTCAGCAAAGGGGAAAATGCTAAAGTATGTTAAGCCAGCATCACTGGCCTACGTAAAAAGTGCTGTCACAGGTTGAGATGAGCTCAAATGAGGATACTTCCTTTTAAGGTATGAAAGATTCCATGGCCCAGTGTTTTAAAAAATACTCAGACAAATTACAAGCTAGTACTGAATTGTTTTTGTTGTCTTCTATATCAAAACACTTCTCCTAATGCAGTTTACTTCTTCCAAAAATCATATTGCATCAATAATTTGTTTTTATACTATTGTCTGAGCTTTCATTTCAAGTTAAGCTACTGATTCTTGCAGAAATAGTGCTCAGGATTTGGATAAAGAAATCCATAAAAGTGGTACCTTCCTTTCACCTCAATTACTCTACTACCTGAGAACACACACGTGCACACATAGGCACGCGCGTGCGCGCACACACACACACACACACACACACACACATACTTGTGGCTTGCATGCCTCTGAAATAAACCCTAACCCAAACAATTTTCTTTCCTTATGGAAATCACTGGCCCAAGAGAAATTCTGTTGAATAATTATAAGAAATCAAACACCATATTTTATAGGAAAACCATTAGAAGTTTTGTTTGCTTGTTTGTTTATAAGTACAGAGACAGAAATCTTGGGTATAAGAAACAAAACAGTAGAAATCATAATGAATCTAGCAAACACCATGTTTTTTGAAGTGACTCTCTAGGTCAATTTCTAAATTTCCTTAAAATGTGAAGGTCATAGTATATAGTCAAATCTGGTGATGACCTGTAGTATAGATAACGATGTGTTCTTAGATGCTCAAAAGACATTCTGAAGCAACTGGTTGCTTTTTTGTTCAAAGTATTTATGATTTTGCTTATGGATGCATTATAAACAAAATTAATTTCCTTAACTAGTCTCTCTCCAGCAAGGCTCTGAACCTAAACACCTAGTTTAACTTACTTTTAAAATTGTTTTAGAGATAGTACGAATTGGGGAGGGGGCAGAGGGAGAGAGAATCTTAAGTAGGCTTCGCACATAGTGTGGAGTGTGATGAGGGGCTTGATAAGGGGCTCGATATGGGGTTCAATCTCACAACCCAGGAGCACGACCTGTGCTGAAATCAAGAGTTGGACGCTCAATTAACTGAGCCACCCAGGTGCCCTAAGGCTCTGAATCTACAGTCAAGTTCTGTACTAGCAGCTTTAAATCTCTGCCCAATTACATAAATATTCAGATGCTTCCTCTGATTGGACATATGTTGATAACACCTTGGTACACAATTATTTGCTTTTGCATTTGAGGCTCTTATTTTGAATATTCTAGTTAGAAGCAGTGGCCAATCAATTGATGTTCTTTTAGGACACTGGATTATTGATTTATTGATGTTATTTTTAAAAATTATTTAGTCCTCATTTTATTGAGAAATTGCCTGGATCAAACTAGGGCAAGAAAACTTAATTGGAAGTATTTTCTTGGTTTCCATCATAAAAGCAGCTAAGCATTGGCAAGGATGTGGAGCAAAGGAAATTCTCATTCACTGCTTATTTATCAACTTTTTGGTAAACTGTTAGCTACAACTAAATCTGACCATATGTAAACCCCAGGTTCCAATAGTTCTACCCCCAGATATAACTGTAACAGGAATTTCTACACATAAACATTAAAAGTCCTGCACTAAAATGTTCAGAGTAGTCTATTTGTAATATATCTAACCTGGATATGATCCAAAATATCCACCAAAAGTAGAACAGATAAATAAATTATATATGTTTTCATATGAGGAAATAATATACACATTGAAATAAATGAACTATTGCTATATGTAAACAATGTAGATGAATCTTTTGTTTTCCAAACTTTTATTTAAATTCTGGTTAGTTAACATACAGCGTAATACTGGTTTCAGGGGAAGAATTTAGTGATTCATCACTTACATATAACAGTGCTCATCATAACAAATGTGGATGATTCATACAAAAATAATTTTGGGTGAAAGAAGCCAGATACACAACTATTTCTTATGAGTTGTGTGATTCCATTTATATAAAGTTCTAAAACAAACAAAACTAACTGGTGATAGAAGACAAAATAATTATTAGCTTTAGAGGAGAAAGTTTATAGTGACTGGGCGATGGCATAAGGTAGTTCTATAGAACTGATAGTACTCTATGTCCTAATCTAGATGCTGGTTACCATTGTGTATTTACTTTGAGAAAAGTTCATCAAGTAGAATACTTGTGATCTGTTCTTTTTTTTTTTTTATTATATCTTGAATTTCAATGAAACTGTTTTTCTGAAAATATCTGATGGCAGCAGAGAATGCATCAGGTACAAGGAAACAGTTAATATTATTCATGATAAGGGATACAGATGATGAAGTAAGGTAAAAAAAATTGGAATTTGACATACGGACACAATAAACAACGTCATCGGTGATTTGAAAAATGAAAATCAAAGCTTCTGGTATGGTTAGAGAGCTTGGACCAACTCTTTGACTAATACCAACCTTCTCACAGATAACAACTACATTTCATGTCTGAAGTAAAAAGAAAACCTATCTGAAGGCACTAGATAGTGTCCAAAAGTAGACAGACATTGGAGAGAAATCAACACTGGGTAGAATGGAATCACACAGAGTGGATTTCCCATACATATGACATTTCAACTGATGATAAGCACAGGTCTTCACCATTTAGGGCAGCTAAAACTTCAATAGAAAATTCACAATCTTATTGGCTTGAAGAACCTGAGGACAGAATTTGAGTCAACCATAGTCACTGGATGATAGCAGGTGAGATTCCCAAAATTGAGGGAGCCTAAGAGGAGCTCTGAATTCCATGTATCAATTTTAACTAGTTCTTCAGCTGATCTGAACAACATATATGCAGGGCACACTCCTAGCAGCACATCTAAGGCTACAAGAATGACATGTGATTTGGGCTGCTGCCATGGCAAGGACAGTTTGAGGGTTAAGCTGGCTATGTATGGTAGGCCAAATAATAACTTCCGGAAGATGTCCATGTCCTAATCCTTGGAACTGGCCAATATATTAAATTACATGCCAAAAGGAAATTAAGGTAGATGGAGTGAGGTTGCTAGTCATCTTAAATGAAAAAGGGAGAGTGTTCTGGGTTATGTTTGTGGGCCAATGTAACCACAAGGGTCCTAAAATGTGTAAAAAGGAAGCAGCAGAGTCAGTGTCAGGGTGATGGGATAAGAGAAAGAGTAGACTTGCTACCGTTGGCTTTGAACGTGGGAGGGAGCCAGTAGCCAAAGAACTCAGGGAGCTTCAAGACACTAGGAAAGAAGGAAAAAAGAAAAAGAAAAAAGGAAAAAGAAAAAAGATTCTTCCTCAGGTGCCTCCAGAAAGGAATGCGGTCTTGTCAACATCTTCATGTTAGCTCAGTGAGAACAATTTCAGACTTCTGATGTCCAGAACCGTAAGACAAATTTGTATTGTTCGATACACTAGGCTTATGGTAATTGGTTACAAAAGCCACAGAAAACTATTGCAGATTTTGGTACTGGAAGTAGGGTGGTGCTATAACAAATACCCCAAAATGTGGAAGTGGCCCTGGAACTGGATAATGGATTAAAGCTGGAAAATTTTTGAGAAGCATCATAGGAAAAGTCTAGATTGCCTTGAACAGACTGTTAGTAAAATCATGGATGTTCATAAGCTTGCTAGAGAGAACTCAGAAGGGAATAGGAACATGCTTTTGGAAACTGGAAAGGGGAATATATATAGTGGCAGAGAACTTAACAGAACTGTGTTCTGCAGTTAATGGAAAATAGAACATGTAAGTAACAAAATTGAATACTTAGCTGAGGAAATTTCCAAGCAAAGTGTTGAAGCTGCGGCTTGTTTTTTCTTGCTTTTTAGAGTAAAATGTGAGAATAAAGACATAAAGTTACAGAAAAACTATCAGGCAAAAAGGATCAAATTTGATAACTTAAATCTTTAGGAAGGAATAAAGCACAACATCAGAAATAGTAAATGTGTCGGTAAATATAAGGGGTTGTTCTTTCTCCTCTCTAAATTATTTAAAATATAAATAATTGTTTAAAGGAAAATTTACTCCACACTGGATTGTGGAGTTTTTAACATATATAAATGTAATAGATATGAATAACATAAAGGACAGGGGAGTAAACAGACCTACATGGTTACATGGTTTTGATATTTTATGTACAATAGTACTATATTAACTGCAACTAGAATGTGAAAAATTAAGGATATGATTCTTTATTTAATTGATGTAATTCCTTAACTCATTTAAAAGTAATTCAAAGAAGTACACTAAAAAAATACCAATAGATATAAATGGCTATCAATGAGTTTTAGGAAAACAAAATTTAATTATTTAGACTTCCTTCATAATAGATTTAGTATTCACAGTACTAGGATGGTGAAAAAATGTTTTTCTTAATAGGTGAACCTAATTCCTGGTAAAACCAGTTAGAGCCACTATTTCAGTTTTCTACCTACAAGCCAAAGCAAAAATTTCATACCTTCTTAGGCACAATGGGTTCTGAGTTGATAATATTATTTTATATGTAAGTGAAAGGAAGGCACTCTGGCATTCTCTTCCATAGTTATTTGTTTAACTTTTCACTTACAATTGTTATGAGTCTAGAGGTTTCTGAAGAAAGCATTAAAAATTTCCAATTATTATGTCATGTCCGTGGGCAAGCAAAGAAATGCTGAACTGTGACTGAGATAAGTTTAATATCCTGTTCTGATTCTAAACCTGGATCTTAACAAAACTGAAAAATTGGATATCTCACTGTGTATATTTATTACTTCACTAATGATAAGAGGAGAAAGTTTAATATAAAATTCAGTCTATAGGTTGGTTTATCAAAGCAACCAAAAGTGATTCTGAATCTAAGAAATAATAAAAATCAATAGAGGAAAAAAGGGGAGGCAGTGAATGCCAAAGAAGGAAGTACGTCTGGGTACAGATGTGGCCTGATGTCAGAGTTCCACAGAGAAAGGGCAGTGAAAGAATCCCTAACTCAACCTAATGCTCTCCAAAAGTTACAGCTCAATGTGTGTTATGTCTCAGATAATAACACAAACTGTAACCCAGTATTTAATGGCACTTATGTATTTACATATTATAGAAATACCCGTGTACTTATCAATTGGTACAGTAAGTTAAAAAATAGTTATTGAAGAGTGCCTTTCTGGCTCAGTCTGTAGAGCATGCAACTCTTAATCTCAGGGTCATGAGTTCAAGCCCCATGTTGGGCTAGGAGTCAACTTAAAATTAAAACAAAAAAAAAGTTATTGTTTTCACTCTAGACAAGAGAACTAATTTCACAATTACCTATATTCAAGAAATATTTTCCATTTTTCACTTTAAAAATGCATGTTATCTAAAATGTTGTTAATACAAAATAATATATTCAGATTATTATGACAAACATTTCTTAGTAAAGTTCTTTATCTATGTATTGCATTTTGAAATTTCTATGTTATCTTCAATGTCAAATATATATTTTGCATAAGTGATCTACATGTGTAAGAAGCTCCAAGGTGCTGTCAATGGTGTTGGGCCCTTAGACCACACTTTAGAGTACTTCATAAATCCCAACCCCTTTACAGCTCATCCTTTCCAAAAAGATAGATTTATATTGCTGTCTGGCATATTAATTAAATTAATCAATAAATTTAATTAATTATTAAATGTTATTTTAGTCAGGAACTTACTCTTTAGGGATAAATATAGAAGCAACAGATGATATCATTCCCTCGGTGTCAAGCATGGAAAAAAAGTCTGCTTCCCTTAATTAGTGGCCCTATTGATTCCCTAGCATTGTAGCTATGAAAACCAATCAATGTCATATGACTGTAGGGAGGATGCTTTTTGTGGTTCTACTTTAGAAGCAATATTCTATTAGTACCTCATTCCTGTTGTATATGGAATGACATCCTGCATGCTAAGATACCATCTGGTTGGGTTGGCCCATCTCCAAAAACCTGACTCAGTCCAATTTAGTATCTTTTTAGACTGACCATTTATGTGAGACTAATGTGCTACAGCAATGAATAGCAATGACACATTCCTTTGACAAAACTTCTTAAACTCAGGAAGGAAATGCACTGTTGAAGAGGGAAATACATAAAACCCCAAGTGTTGTAACCACTTGTCTCAGATCTGTGACTTTCACAGCCTGGATTTGCAAAGGAACTAAAAATGGTTTGATCCAATACAAAGTAAGTGCTGACTTCTATGGTAAAGTATTTCTTTGCCATTCTTAGTAAAGATATGCTTGGTTTTAGTAAAAAGGAGGAACTGTACACAAAATATGCCATTGTTGTCAAAAAAACACAGAACATCCATCTTTCTCAAATAAAATTAATTTTATAGGCAATTGTAGGTCCTTGAAAGTGCCAGAGCCACATTTGCAAATACGGTTCTCAGGGTTCCAAAATAGAGATAATGACATTTAAGAAAGCTCATGGAGCACGTGGAATTGGAAAATATCTTTAAAAAGTAAAATACTTATAGGCAGAAAGGTAGATTGATATTTCATGTTGGTAAAAAGACAAATCCGAGGAGTAGCAAAGCACAAACAAAAGATAATATTATCTTCTCAGGCTAACCGATGCAATATGCTGGTTGAGGGTGAAGCTTTTACTATACTTTTAATATATATCTTAGTATTTGTACATTAAGATATATATTGAATACAATACTATTTTATTGAAGCCCAGTACAGACAGTTAAAAATGAGTAGACATTCATAGGAGATCACAAGCCACAATGGGATAGGCCTATTCGGGCCTGGGCATATACCTTAGCTACACAAATTTTTTTTTTTTTTTTTTTTTTTTTTAACATTTTTTATTTATTTTTGGGACAGAGAGAGACAGAGCATGAACGGGGGAGGGGCAGAGAGAGAGGGAGACACAGAATCGGAAACAGGCTCCAGGCTCCGAGCCATCAGCCCAGAGCCTGACGCGGGGCTCAAACTCACGGACCGCGAGATCGTGACCTGGCTGAAGTCGGACGCTTAACCGACTGCGCCACCCAGGCGCCCCTTAGCTACACAAATTTTGACAATGTTGTGTATATTACTTTGCTTGGTGAAAGTTGTGTACTTACTTACACTCTACATGCTGAGCGTATTTATCAAGCCTTAAAATCCTTTATCCACAAAAAACATTTTGAGATTTGTTAAAAGTAATTTGACCAGGGCCTGTAGTTTGGGTTGGGGGTACAGAATAGGTTATGATTCTCTTTCTCCTTTTACCACTGCATTCCTTCACCATTCTTCATTTTTCTTTTCTTTCATTTTTTTTTGCCTTTAAGGTATTAGAATATTGAAGAAATTTAGTTTAATAAAAAGATAAGAGTTATATTACCATCGTACCCTGTAGTAGGCAGAATAATAACTCCCAAAGATGTCTGTACTCTAATCCCCAGAACCTGTGAATATGTTACTTTACGTGGCAAAAGGGACTTTTTGGATGTTATTAAGGGTACAGACTTTGAGATAGGAAGATTATCCTGGCTATTTGGGTGGGCCCAGTGTAATCTTAGAGAACCTTTTTTCCAGTGGGAGAGATAGATAAGACAGAAAAAGAAGAAAGTTGAGAGTGAGAGAAAGTGAGAGAACTCAGTCTGCTGTTGCTGGCTTTGAAGATGGAGGAAGAGGTGCCAAGGAATGGGGGTGGCTTCTGGAAGCTGGAAAAGGCAGGGAAACACATTCTTCCCTATAGCCTGGAGATGGAACACAGCCCTGCTGACACTTTTATTTTAACTTAGTGTAGTCTGTATTGGACTTCTCACCTACAGAACTATAAAATAATAAATTTATGTTGTTTTAGCTGTTAAGTTTGTGATAATTTGTTATGGCAACAATTGAAAATGAATACATCAAGTCTGATAAGAAGAAAAGAAATAGATACAAAATTATTTTACCTCAGCCCTACCCTTTATAGTGATCTTTTACAATGGCCCTATGAGATATGTATTAATATCCTCAATTTAAAGATGAAGAAACATAATTTGTCTAGCCTTTATTCATTCACTCATGTATTCGTCCACTTTATAAAAAGTATTAAAAATCTATAATATGTAAAATGCTGTATTAAATGATGAGATATAATGGTTTAAAAAAAGGTGACACCAACATAAACTTTTTCCCAATCTTCTTAACATTTTGCCAGAAAAGAAAGGCATTGAACACATAATGAAAAGTGTGACAGGAGGGCACCTCAGTGGCTCAGTCAGTTAAGCATTTGACTTTGGCTTATGATCTCATGGTTTGTGAGTTCAAGCCCCACATCGGGCTCTGAGCTGACAGCACAGAGCCTGCCTCAGATCCTCTGTCTCCCTCTCTCTGCCCATTACCCACTCTCTCTCTTTCAAAAATAAATAAACACTCCAAAAAAAAGTGTGATAGATGACAGAAAGGAAAAATCAGAATGCTGTTGGCCTGTAAAACAGAGATCAGCATGTGGCCCAGGAGTTAAGGGAAGAATTCTCTGAAGATACAATGTCCTAGATGAGACCTGGAATGAAGTAAGGAAAGTGAGAAGTGAGGAAAGTTGGGTGGGGGAAAAACTTTCTTGAGCAAATACTATACCATGGAGGCAGGTCTAAAGACAAAGCCAAGAGTATTTCACCAACTGACACCAGTTCATAATGACTGAGAAGGGAAGAAGTGTCTGGGTGAGGTCGAAGAGGTAGGCACAGAGAGGTCCCTGGGTGTCATCTTAAGAACAATGAAAAATGATTGAAGGATTTTTAAACTAGCATGTGGCTTGAAAATGTTCACATTTTAAAGTATTCCCCTGGTTTCAAGAGTTTAAATGGATTGGAGAGGAGACAGTATGGCATTTTCCAGGACAATTAATAGGCCATAGTACACCAGAGAAGAACGACAGAAATGAAGATTGAGAATGTGATACAGTCAAGAAATATTTAGGCTTGGCATGGACTTGATTTGGCATGGGGCATTTGGAGTCAAACAGTAGTTTTAAAATTCTGGCATCAGGGAACATGGAGCCATTCATTGTGAAGGGCAATGTTCCAGGAGATGTTTGTTTGAGAAAAAGTATTATGAGTTCTGCTAGATATATTGAGTTTGAGATGTCTTTGAGACATCCAATTAAGGAAAGTGAATTTCCATTAGATACATGGATTTGGAATTCAGAAGACAGGCTTGGGCTTGAAAAATATATCTGGGAGTCACTGACAAATAAAGCAAGAGTATACCAACGGGGAAAGGAAAACTACCTGTGACATAACCTTAAGGAATAGTTTTCCAGTGATAATGGAATAGAGGGTGAGAAACTGACAGTTTCAGAGCCACTGACAGTCAAGATTTGCAGCCAAGTTTGCATGACTCTGAAGTCCAGAATCTGAGTTATCTTGCTCCATTCAGGAACAATTTTGGAAGGCTTTAAGAGATTCTACCTTCTTCTAACTGGATTGAAGATGATGGACATTTACAAGACATTAAAAATACCTTCTTCAAAATTAGTTACCCTCTTTTTTTTTTTATTTTGGGTCTATTTATGATGGAAAAAATCAGTAGGATCATTCTTTTGGAAGGCATTTGTCATGTGTTATAAATCTGTATGATTGGCTTTAGATAGGGAATTAATTAAATTAATTTTCAAAGCATGGATCATGCATTTGATATTCTTCCAATTCATTATAGTCTGCATATGGAATATAAATTATGATGATGTAGTAATATGTATTCTCTACCAGAACTAGACAAGTCTGCCTAGAATTTTCTCTGTTTATTGGAAAATATTTTAATTTGGTGCAACATAAAAATATTTGGGAAGTTGCATTTCTGGGAACATTCACAGACAATTTTCTCCTGTTCATCTCCATTCTGCCTCATCGTGCTCTTCAAGCAGCAAAAGTGAACATGATAAAATAATTTCTTGGTTTTGCAAAATAGCCTTAGGCCAAGCAATATCATAAAGGAAAAGAACAAAACTCAGAAAACACCAACAAGTTTGGAGAAATTAACCAACAGTCTGTAAACTGCATGAAAGCGTTACCAGAATCAACTGAAGCTAATGCACATCATTTCTGCTAATAATGCCCATGGACTGTGTCCTCAGTGGGCAAAAATTTAACGTGAGAATGTACAGATTTAACTTTATGATAGCAGTGATAAGCTTTTTATTCCATTCTTAGAGGTGTGATACAGACTGCACTATTTTCTATATATTACTATTTCTAAATGCACATTTACATTGGCACATACTTAGGAGAAAATTGGTTAGTTGCATATTCTGCAAGTTTTTTTTTTTAATTTAACCTTTTTGGTTTAATAACTGTGTGTTAGCCACTGGCTGGAGGTTTAGCTTCTTCAGTAATGTTGGAAGAAATTCTTTGCAGAAAGCAGTTTCGTTTTGTGTATGCCCCAAAGAACAGGTACAAATGTCAAATATATGTCATATAAGACAAGTATGGGTTGTCCCTTGGGATACCTTAAACTTTTAAATCATGTTCAAATACACTTACTTCTACATATTTCATTTCTTTAAAGAAAACAGCCTTTATTTTTTAGAGTGGTTTTAGGTTCACAACAAAACTGAGTGGAAAGTACAGAGATTTTACATATACTCCTTGCCCTCCATGCCTAATTTTGACATATTAACTTTATTCTGATTGTAGGTAATGCAATGGATGGAGAAAGAGGATTCTAGAATGTGGCAGCTAACTGCACTCCACTTTCCTCCCCATTCTCAATGTCAGAGTAAATTCATTATCTTTTTTGAGCCTGTCATTCAGACTGGCTGAGGGAGTTGGAGAAAAAGCCATTGCAGAGTTCTTACCCTCTGAATTGCTAAGAATCATTAGGAAACAATACATGTCTCATTCTGGAAGTGGAGTTTAAATCCTACAGAAAATTTCTTCCTAAAAAAACAGAAATTACTAAGATTAACATAAGAAGGGACAAACTTACATGGATTAATTACTGTAAAAATGAATGTGAAGATGTTAAAAAGGCATCAAGATGGATTCATAGCTAAATTTTACTAGCTTTCAAAAGGCAGGCATTAACATATTACTTAAACTCTTGTCAGATTATGGAAAAATTATAAAACTTTATGAAAGGACATAAAAATATGAGCAGTGAAATACCAAGTTTTTTGGGAAGGAAATTGTAATTAGAATCACAATGGGGCTTTGTTTTATCAAGCAGACATTTCTCAAGGAAGATCAGCTGTCTAAGAACAGCCAAGTGAATATAAAAAAGATTACCAAGGTGAAATTTGCTTTGGCCAACAGTCAATGTTAAAAAATAAATCATATAGTTGTGGCATGTGGATAAAAAGAGATCAATGTAGCAGAATCAAGATTCTACAAATTGTTTACAGAATATGAAAATTTAATGTGTGAAATAGTATCAACTCTGTGGGGGATAATATGATTTATTTAATAAATATATCTGGGTATTATTTCAGGGTAAAACTAAGTTGAAGCCCTAGTTTACATCATAGGCAAAATAAATTTCCAATATATTGAGGAATAGCAGTTTTAAAAGTAAACCTTGGAGGTTACATGCAAAAACTAAGAATGGGAAAGACTTCTTAAACAGAAAGAGAAGTGCATAAGCTATTTAAAAAATAGACACCTTTTGCTACAAAATTTATAGTAAGAATGGTAGGTTAAAGGCTAAAATTCAATAAAAAATTGTTAAATTGACAAGAAGAAGACAAGATGTAAAACTTAGACTGGAAAAAAATATGAAAACTCAGTTTACATTAGAGAAAATCCACAGGTCAGTTAATATAAAAAATATGGTGTAAGTCATTATTAGTCAGGGGAATGTACATGAAAGTAGCCATAAAATGCCATTTCATACATATCAGACTAGCAAAAATATTTATTGTAGGTGAGAATATTGAGAAAAATATATTTTCTTTCAAATTTTTTTTTATTTATATTGAGAGAGAGAGAACATGCTCCCCAGCACGGGGTGGGGAGGGGGGAGAGAGATAGAGAGACAGAAGGAGAGACAGAGAGAAAGGGAGAGAGAGGGAGAATCCCAGGTGGGCTCCACACTGTCAGCATGGAGCCTGATGTGGGGCTAGATCTCATAAACTGTGAGATCATGATTTGAGTGGAAGTCAGACGCTTAACCAACTGAGCCACCCAGTGCCCCCCAAAAAATAGATTTCAAACTATTGTTTGTAGAAATACTCATAGTGTACATTGATATATATATATAATATATATATATATCATATATATATTATATTATATATAATATAATTATATATTTTAATTTCAGTAAAATCATACCTGTGTAAATGATACACATATAAAGAAATTTAAATGGGGCACCTTGGTGGCTCAGTCGGTTAAGTGTCCGACTCTGGGTCAGGTCATGATCTCACAGATCATGAGTTCGAGCCCAGCATCGGGCTCTGTGCTGACAGCTCAGAGCTTGGAGCCCGCTGTGTCTCCCTCTCTCGTTGCCCCTCCCCCACTCACACTCTGTCCTTCTCTCCCTCTCAAAAATAAACATTTAAGAGATTTTTTAAAAATAAGAAAGAAATTCAAATAAAAATATGGAATTGGATCTATCTGCTTGTTAGATGATCATGATATTCTGTTAAGTGAAAAATGAGACTGGCAAAATAATAGGTATAATAGAATTTTGTTTTGGTAGGCAAGACATCCAAAACAAGTATTTAAAAAGGTATATTTAGGGGCCAGGGTGGCTTACTCAGTAAAATGTCTGACCCTTGATCTCAGCTTAGGTCTTGATCTCAGGGTTGTGAGTTCAAGCCCCCTACTGGGCTCTGTGCTGGGCATGAAGCCTACCTAAAAAAAATTAAAATAAAATTAATAAATAAGGGGCGCCTGGGTGGCGCAGTCGGTTAAGCGTCCGACTTCAGCCAGGTCACGATCTCGCGGTCTGTGAGTTCGAGCCCCGCGTCAGGCTCTGGGCTGATGGCTCGGAGCCTGGAGCCTGTTTCCGATTCTGTGTCTCCCTCTCTCTCTGCCCCTCCCCCGTTCATGCTCTGTCTCTCTCTGTCCCAAAAATAAATAAAAAACGTTGAAAAAAAAATTAATAAATAAAAAAAAATGTATGTTTGTATCAGCTATGAGAAAAAGGTGGAAAGACGCATCTCAGGCTTGTTAATATTCTTACTTTGGTGAGATAAGAGCAGAGGTGGGATATTGGGAGGTAGGTAGAAATGGTTAACTGCATTTTAATATTATTATTCTGTTTCACTTCTTTCAAAATAATCAAATAAAGGCAAATTTTAGAAAAGTAGTGTGTACATATTATAGACAACTATAGAAATTTAGGTAAATAGAAAACAATGATAAGAAAACAAAAATCACTTAATTCCAGAACACAGAAATACCTAACATCATTGTTAATTTTTTCTGTTTTTTTTTTCTGTTCCTGTATAATAATGAAGCTTGTAAGCAAAATTAAAACGTGCCATTTTGCATTTTCAGGGTGTATATATTTTTATTTATGCTTTTTGCTTAATAAAATACTGTGAGAGTTTTTGTATCATTAATCTTTGAAAATATTTCTCATATTGACATTTGATGAATATCATAGTTTATTGATTTGCTAAATCATTTTCTCATTTTAAAGATTTAGATTGTTTTGGTAATTCTAAGTATCTCCTTGTACCTAATACTTGCTTTAAAAAAACATTCTTTATATATTATTTGAAATTCTAAGTTTCTATGAAGCTTAATAATGTAAAACACTAAACTAAAAAAATTTTATTACTTGAAGATTTCCCAAGAACTTCTGCTCATGCCTCATTCCTGGTCACTTCCTCCCCCCCGCCCCCCCCCCCCCTCAAATCTCCTAAAATTCGATGTTGATTAGCTTGAGAAAGAATCTCTCTATTCCCATTCAGGTTATATTTATAGTCTCTCATACAAAATAAGGAATCTTTGAATATTAACTGTTCAAAATCCAAAAACAAAAGAGGAGTCAACACATTGCAATGAATAATAAAACATCTCTGATTTCACATGATTTTTTTCCTACGAATGAATTTGAAGTGGAATTCCTTAGTCCAAGTTCTAGATACTTGATACTTATTGCCAAAGAGAACTATAGCAAATTTGTGCCAGTTAACTCTCATGACAAAGTATAAGATGAAAATGCCTCCCTCAAAACATCATTAATACTATCTACAAATCTTTGTTAATTTAAAGCCTAACCCCCAAAAGCATTTCATTAATGTTTTAATTTACATTTCTTTTGAGTGAAGATGTACATTTTTCATATGTTAAATAGTTATTTGTATATTTTATTTAATGAATTTTATATTCAGGCTTTTCTCCCATTTGGATTTGGTTGTTTGTGTGTGTGCTACACACCTTATAAAAGAATAATGTACCTATGTGGAAAAATTGACATTTCTGAATATAATTATCATGTGGTTATTTACTTTTTATTAAAAAAAATTAACAGGGTAATTAGCCACAAAGTGACATTTCACTATCTGCTAGAAAATTCCTACCATACTCCTATAAAATTAAACTCCAGTGTGAAAAACTTGAAATTCCACTTCAAAAGTTATCAATGATCTCATGCAGTTAAGATACAATTCTATTTTTATCCATGAAGAATTTGTATTTAATCAGGAAGTTTTTCATTCAAACTTTATGCTCAGGAGGAGCCTGTAATATCACAGAGCAGCATCTTCCTCCCAGTTGAACGTTGAAAGTTAGTATTCAATCATGAAAATAAAGTTGGATTTGTAATTAAAAAAAAAAAAAAAAGGACCGCTGACTATGTTGCTATCTAGCTGGGTGATTTGGGTAAGTCATCTGACCTTTTATGAGCCTATTTTTCTCATTTATTAAATTATAAAGTTGGCATTCTCTCTCACTTATCCTGCTGTATCTTCAATATCACCTTTATGTAACTCACTGTATATTTATGTGATTATATTTGCTGTCTCCTTTCCCAGTGGATTGTCAACCCCACAAGAGTGATGACTTTGAGTTAGTGTTTATCCCTAGCAGCAAGAAGAGTGCAGGTGCACGGTGAGTATTCCGTTAAAAAATGTCAAAAGAACTGGTTGTCTGTTGTGTGCTAAGTGCTAGGGATTTGATGAATAAAACCCATGCTCATAAGGAATTTATAATCCACTGGATGAGCTTCTGAGTGAAAATGCCAAAATAATCTTTTCAGAGAAGAGAATATATTCCATCTCTAAATAAGAAATTAGAACTTAAAAATGGGAAATATAACATATAAAATGTCCAAATCATCTGATAAATCTATTCACAATTCAGGTAATGAGAAATTGAGCAATGGAAATAGATTTTCTTTTCTTTTCCTTTTTCTTGTGTAAGTAGAACTTTCTCTGTTTGAGAAAGAAAGTCAGGTAGTGAAAGAGTGGCAATAAGCTTATGCAATATCGATGGCAAGAAATGTATTACGTTTGGTCACACGTATTTCAAAGAATACAATGTCAAAATCAAACAGAACTGTAAAGTACACTCAGGAAGAACACAGTTCACATTTAATATCTTAGAATGAGAAAAACAAAATATTAAGGAAATAACATCATAAACAGAATCCACCTAGATATATCAATGTTACCTCAAGAAGTTAAAATAAGTTTAGTTTATATTATTGATACCATTAACATAAACAAAAAGGCTTTGCAAGTTATCTTCACTGTTGCTGTTATTAATATTTTTATTTCCGAGATTGTTCTTGAATAAACATAAATTATAACTACTTATAGGAAACTACTGGCATCATTCCAGATACACAGGTGAAAATACAACATCAGGGGCTTCAATTATACCGGTTCACCTGAATAATGGAGTCTGCCAGCCATGCTTCTGACCTAAATGGTCATAAGTTGTCTGAATTTGGAAACCTTGATCATAACACTCAGCTTTACTAAGACCCAACCACAGCATCTATACAGCATGTCCTTTGACTCCTATAGTTGAATGTGTGCCTGTTGTTGTATGGTTCTTAGAGGAATATTTCAGCTTTTAAAAATTACTTGATTATGGTCTCTGGTGGAGAAATGTATTTCCTCCTGAGGCAGATATCCTGATACACTACAGACTTAAGTGCCACAAGTTTGTTTGCTAAGAACTAATTCTTACAAAGTTTTCTAATTGTAGAGATTGCCAGCTTCTTGTTATTTTTCCAGAAAGAATTGGGGTACTGTCTAGTACAAAAATTTTAGAGCCATCACATATGTAGTAATATTGCATTACAATTTCTCTAAGTTAAATTACTTGGCAGTTGCCATTATTTTAGAGTTTGTTTTCCAAAAACTACTTTACTGATACAAAATCCTAGATATTTGAAATTCTGTTATAGCTCAAATGATGTTTTATTATTCCTTTCAATGTATTGGGCCTCTTTATAAAAGTTATTGTTTTGGATTGTTGAATTGTTAATATTAAAATATTCTTCAACTTCCAGAAGTTAATGGTAGTGGAGAGATACTTTCACAATCTAATCAACTTTTAATTTTATGAGGAGAAAAAAAAAATGACCAGGAGCGAGGTATGAGCAGCAGTTCTTGGGAAATCCTCAAAACATGACAGTTATTTCATTCTAGTTTCTTAGGTTATTGAGTTTCATAGAAATGTAGAATTCCAAATAATACAGAAAGAATACATTTTCTTCAAACTAGTGGTTCCTCCTGTACTCCCATATATTTGCTATAATAATTAATGGGATAATGGATTTATAATTTAATCTATGCCCTTTCAAAAATGCAATTGTAAGTAAAGAAGAGTTTTCATTGCCATGTATAGTCAAAAGGATTGACCAATGATGGAAATTTCAGGGACTAAGGCAAACCTAGAGAAGTATTTGTTTTTAGGAAGGAAGCTTTTAGACCCACTCAGATTATGGCACACAGCAAGCCATGCACCGTAAGCATAGGTTAGATCCTTTCCAGAATTTCCCATTGAAGAGACTCTTGGACTTTAAGAAGGTGGAGTTATCCCAATTCTGTTTCCTTTTCTTATATATTATTTCCATATTGTGTGCGTATAGTTCAATTGGTTTTCATTTCAGTCTATTATTAAGTGATATTACAACAATTTAAATCTAAAATGCTTCAACTACAAAGCACTAAAGGCAATCATAGAAATAAAAGGAACAACTGATTGACACACAGTTATTTGGACAGATCTCAAGACATTATGTTGACGGAATAAAGCCAATCTTAAAACTTCACATACTACATGAGTCAATTTATATAACCTTTCCAAAGTGGAAAAGGATGGAAAAAGTACTGGTGGGCACCTGGGGTTTGGGGTTGTGGGAGAGTGTGGGGTAGCATGCAGATGAAGTTTGGTGGTGATGGAAGAATTCTGTATCCTGTTGGTGGTGGTGGTTACACAAATCAATACATTTGATAAAATGGCACAGAAATAGGTAAGTGCGTTTTACCAAAACTAATTTCCTGACTTTGATATTTCATTTCAGTCATGTAAAATGTAACTATTAGCTTAACAGGGTGAAGGGTACCTGGGACCTCTTTGTACTATTTGGCAACTTCTTGTGAATCTATTAGTTATTTCAGAATAAATTTTTAAAAGACTCTAATTATTAGCAATTAATCAACATCTTTTAATCACTTGAAACTTGTACCTATGGATTTCATTTTTAAGATAGGTTTTATAATATTTTGTCATATATTACATATCAAATAAACCCAAATTTGAAATCTTAAAGTCTGTCTTTCATAAAATAAAAAAATGTCTTTTGTGTTCAATTACCTCCCCTGCATATTATATTTTAGTAACAAATTAAAACTTTCAAAATGTAAAGGCAAGAATCAGAACTCAAGAAAACTGATTCTAATAAATGTACCAGCCAAAATCATGTAGGAAGTTTCAGAGTGAGAACAGAGAAAAGGTCTATAGTAGTATTATGGATTTTTACTGGGTTTTTATGCATGGACTTCTAAAAATTCCTTTGTATCTTATTCAATAAAAAGGGCCACAGCAATTTATCTTCTGTATTAAATTCCCTCCATAGATTGAGAATTTAAAATGATGAATGTGACATTACATTTTCTACAGAGTAATATAATAGAAACAGCTTGGGTTTTGGACCAACAGAACTGTCTTCAACTTCTGGCTGTGAGATTTGCTAGCTTGGTGATTTCATTGGGTATAATAAAGGGAGAGGGAAAAGTTACTTTGAAGTAGATTGAGTGCTAAATAGAAAAAAAAAAGAATGGAGTCAGAGGGACAGTTAAATCCTTGTTTATGGAGGGAAAAAGGTGAAAAGGATTCAATAATAAGTTTTCAGTCTAAAAAGCCAAATACCTAATGAGTTCAAAAGTATGAAGATCACAGCATCTGCTGGAATTGGCAGATGCTTGGCCATGGCAATTGTGACAAAAACAGTTTGAGTTTAATGGTAGTAACAGTTGAGGAATAAATAAAAGATGAAAAAGTGGAAAATATCACATGAAATCAGTTTCAGGGTTATAGATACCAAGGAAAGCAGAGCGGCAATAGAAAAAAACATACCGTGGATACAGAGTGAGGGAAATCTTATGCACAGAAGAGAAAGGATCATCAGAGAGATTGAAGATAGAGATATATGGGGTGTCAGGTTGGTAGATCAAGGTCTCTGAAGTGGCAGGAAGGAACGGAATATGGAGGAAAGGGAAGATATTTATCCTGGCTCTTAATGGGGCCCTGTTCCAATGAGAGGTGACAGAAAATTGTAGGTTTGATGTTTTGATTAGTAGGAGTGGCTTTCTCCATCCCCCACTCACTCACCCTTAACATCTCTTCTCTCTGAGTCAGTTCTTATTAGGAATTATTGTATTATTAAGATTCTTTTTGAGTGGACCTTTTTGGATGCTTAAATCTGTTTTCTTCCCAGAGATCTCAAGATATATACCTTTGCTTTCTGAAAGGAATGGTTCAACAATCACAGTTATTATTTCCAGATAGTATTCTCACAGATAAAATAAATTCTAGAGAAATGTCAAGTAAATAGAAATATAACACATTGATTTTTGATACAAGATAAAATAAAAAGATTCTTCAGTTATAACATGGTAACAACAACATTTTATCTGCCTTAACTCAAGGGAGGGGCTAAACACATTCAATGTAACTTAATCCAGGGTAATAGGTTAAGTTCCATTTATTTAAAAAAATATGTCATACTTACAAAAGAGAGGCAAAAATTTAGAAAACTGTCAGCCAATATATAATATGCTTTCAAAATAATCTAATAATAAGTTCTCAGAAAGAATTTATAGTCTTTAAGATTCATTTCTTTTTTCAACATTTATAAGATATACTTATTATTTTTCTGACCAAAGTGCAATGATTTTTAAATCTCCTTAAATAACTGAAAAAAAGTATTCAAGAACATAAAACACAAAGGGGAAATTTAACCATTAGATTTCTTTACTTCATACCAACCCTACATTGAGTCTAGAAAATAAAAAAAAAAAAAAAGAAAAAACTTTGAATGAAGAGTTACTAAAATGCTACCCAAATCATTTTACTATAAACCTAGTACATGCATTTCAAAGTTCTACTGCTAGGGATTTTGTTAAGATCAGTTTAATCATTAATAGCACTATATAATAGACCACAGGGACATATGTCATTAGATGTGATCCCTGCTTCTTACCTTCAGATTTATGTCAGAATAAAGCTGACCATCCTCCCAGGCTCTCTGAACCCCCAGTGACCCCATCCCAATCCCTGGAAGCAAAGAAGATCCCCTGTCACACAACTTTGTATAAGTTGTAATAAAACCAGCCTAAGTTTTCTCACCTTTCTATAGAAAATGGTTATAAATACTGAAACACTTCTAAAAATTCATTTTATAAGCTTGTTTACCAAACACATGTTGCAAGAACTGGCTACAAAGTGTTCCTTTGGAGTTTGGTCCAAAAATTCACTTAACAAGTTGGAAATGTAAAAACGACAAGAAAATGAGGAAGTGGGGAATCCCTAGTCCTAACATGTTGTAATTACTAAAGGGATGTACACACACACTAAAAAGTTTTGCTCACAGAAGGCACAAAGTATAAAAGGGATAGGCTTTTTGAATAAAAACAGAGAACTAGCTGATATCTTTCTTTGTTTTGTGAGCACCATAACTAAGTTGAATATTAGATCCTAATTCACTGTCTATTCTTATGACCGAAAAAAAATTGAAGATAAAAAATTTAACTTGTCTTACTACATACTTCAGCCATAAACTGAGATGTAATTATGAAAGGTTAAAATTGCCTTAAACACGGGTTGTAACAGCAGTTATCAAGGCAATATTTAAGCATGATTTCGAGAATGCTTTCAGGTTTAGAGTTAGCTTCTTTGTCAAAAATCACAACGTCATCAAAACTTTGTCAACAGATTTAGAAGCATCTATTTCCTTGACTCTCCCCATTTCATTCTGTTGTTATCACTCCTACTTTACTCTTTCCCCTTTCAAGACATCGTTGAATACAGGTCTCATTATTATAGTCAGAAATCAGAACGAAAAATACATTTGCCTTCCTATCCATGGTCTTGTTCCAACCTGAAGGTTGTTTTGATTTCTTGGAAAGCCATCAATCAAGAGTTTATTCTTCAGAGCACTGGCAGCCATTGCCTGATCTACTTCCCTCTTTTACAAACTGATGGCTATTTCACCTGGCACAATCTTTTCATCTTAAAAATTATTTTTAAGTGTATTTATTTATTTTGAGAGAGAGAGAAAGAGAGAGAGAGAAGGCACAAGCAGGGGAAAGGCAGAGAGAGGGAGAGACAGAATTCCAAGTAGGCTCCATGACATCAGCACAGAGCCCGATGCGGGGCTTGAACTCATGAACTGTGAGATCATGACCTGAGCTGGGATCAAGAGTCAGATGCCCAACCGACTGTGCCACCCAGGTGTCCCAATATTTCCATCATTAAAGTGCCTTTGAATGAGTACACCATACGGTGAATCTGGGTTCTTCCTTTCATCATGAAGAAATTCTCCTGCAGAAAGGTGTGGGTAGCCATATTTTAGATCATTGGTTTACTATCAGAAGACTGTGACTCAGGAACAGTCAGCTGGATACATAGCACAAGGCTACAGAGCTTCCATGCCCTCTCCTGTCAAGTGTCTCCCCCTGGATCTATTTCTAGAGATTATGGAGAATACTTCTTGTTTTTCCCTATGAAGAATTCATTATCTTCATTCCCAGGAAGAACAACTGATTTTCCTTAGGGAACCATTCCTCTTTACTCCTTTTCCCTGTGATTCAGGAGAGGTTGGCCATGTACTCTTAGCTTTTACACTGTGAACATGCCTCAGGTTGGATAATCAAAATATTGCAATGATGCTCAATATCAGGAGTTTTGCTGGACCTTTTGGAAAAAAAGGTTTTCTGTTCTGTTGGTATTGCTAGGCTAGTAAAATATAAAGCTTGGAGTTGTGCCTATTTCTATAAAGATAATGAAGGCTTGATAATGAAGCTATCAGAGGAAAGAAGAGCTGAGAATATGGAGAAACACTAAGCCCTTGTGACATTGTGTGCGACTTTAAACTCATGGCCTATTCAGTTATGTGAGTCAAATTCTTTTTATTAACAAATACTTTATTAACAGGGGCTAGTTTGATTGGATTCTGATATTGCAACTAAAAAAAAAAGGCCAAAATAAAAAAACATAAGAAATATCAAGTGTTGGTGAGGATGTGGAGAAAAAGGAACCCTCATGCACTATTGGTAGGAATGCAAACTGGTGCAGCCACTGTGGAAAACAGCAAGGAGGTTCCTCAAAAAATTAAAAATAGAAATGCCATCTGATTCAGTAATTCCCTTACTATTTACCCAAAGAAAACAAAAACACTAATTCAAAAAGATACATGCACCCCATGTTTATTACAGCAATATTTACAATAGCAAAGGTATGGAAGCAAGCCAGGTGTCCATCATTAGATGAATAAATAAAAGAAATGTATGTATATATACATACACACATATGCATACCTCCAGAAATATTACTCAGGCATAAAAAAGAATAAAATCTTATCATTTGAGACAACATGCATGGACCTAGAGGGCATAATGCTAAGTGAAATAAGTTGGTCAGAGAAAGACAAATACAATATGATTTCACTCATATGTGAAATTTAAGGAAAAAAAAAAACAAGGGGAAAAAAGAGACAAACAAAAAAATGACTCTTAAATACAGAGGAAAAACTGGTAGTTGCCAGAGGGAAGGTAGGTGGGGGATGGGTGAAGCAGATAAAGGGGTTTAAGAATACACTTCCCTTGGTGAGAAATATATAGAATTGCTGAATCACTCTATTGTACACTGAAAGTAATATAACACTGTATGTTAATTATACTTGAAATAAAAAAGAATGAGATAGCATAAAAATAGCATAAAAAGGTGCTACTTAATGCATTGATTTTAATTGTATGAAATGCTTTCCCTATAATCTACAAAGTATCATTTTGTTGTAATGATACTGTATTAATAATTCAAAGTTAAAAGTCATCATCATTAATTTATAATTATAGAGCTAAGGATAGGAATGAGGAAATACTGGAGTCCCAAAAGGATCGCAAATTACTTGCGTATAGTGCTGTCAGGTTCTCAGAGATGGGGGCATTGCAAATATAGCTTGGAATTATAATTCGATGGGCTATATTAACATATCGATGAATATCAGTCCTTAATAAGTTGCAAACAGGTTAAATTTAAAGTATTAAGGAATTCTGTAGCTTCACCTTAATTCAGCATTTACTGAATATTTCTATTATCCAACGCAAATGACTCGTTCTTTTGTTCTTTCGTTTTGTTTGAACAAAACAAACCCCTTGTGGATACCAAAATGTTTCCAAATAGTTATATGGCTCACTATGGAAAACAAATAAAATCTTCAGAGAATTATTATTTACTAGGACACACTGTTGTGTGACTCAGCACAAAAAATAAAAACTAAAAGAGGAAATGGTCTTCTCCATATTAAAAACAATCACGTCAATGGGAGAGACAATCTTTTTGCTAACAGTACTTTTATGAGGACATTGAGTTAATTCAGAATCTTAGTTTTCTGTGGTAATAATGGAATTACTGCGTTCTTCCTAAAGTTGTGAGTTGGTTGCACAGAACCACAAAGACTTCCAAAAGAAGCTAAGCGCTAGTATGGAACCCATCTGACCAAAGGGGCAGTATATCGACCCACAGACAATAAAATAGGTGTTGACCTGCTTTGCTGATAGTAAGGGGAAATCAATGATATTTACTTTTCTGCTGGCTAGAATCTGGAGAATAATCAGAACAAGCAGTGAAGGTGTTGGTTTGGGTTTAGTGCTTGTGCCCATAAAATTATCAAGCTAGGATCCTTCACACTGGTGTGCTACAACTAACGCAAAGGTCTGAAAGTGCCCTGAGGAATGTTTCTCATTTGCGTTAGAAGGCTCATTCCCAGAGAATACAGACTAGGTAACAAGTGCTCTGGGAAAGACTTATTCATGGGGAATCAAATGGGTCCCACTAATGGTTCAATTTACTTCTAATTTGGATCTCTCTTTAGGAGAATGTATGATCTAGTCATAGATGAAGTTCATGGTAGGAAGGAATTTGGTTTCAACTTAAGAACTGGGAAACGATAGTCTTTTTGAATCAGTTCTGAAAGGAAGAACAGAAAATTGAAAAATAACCAAAACATTGCTAATTGCTTAATATGCGTGGTCTATTGACTTCTAAACTATTTGAAATAGATATCAAATACTGCATAACTGTATAAATTTGGCAGAGAGAGATTCTTTAAGTAGGGAAAGCACTGTATCTGCTTATGTGGTAGAGTACCAATGTATGTGTGTGTGTGTGTGTGTGTGTGTGTGTGCATGCACGCATATGTGTATACATACACATAAGTATTATGCTTACCTTATGTGTGTATGTATATGTATACATCTGTTTACACACACTCACACACAACATCTTACAGTTCTAATTTAGGAATTCAATCATTTATCACATGGAGTTTACTGATTAGAGGACTCCTACTTTGGGTTTTACATCCAAATACACCATCTCTGTCCCAGAAATAAAATCACTGAATTAGGAACATGATTAGCTAATTTGTTAGAGGATATTCGTCCTACTAAGTAGTTACTTGCCATATATAAAACAAAATATCCTCCTGAGTTTAGCAGCCAATCTATATATTTTTCAAAAATGGAACAAAATAACTTTCCTTTCATCAGAATTTAGCATGTGAACTCT
Organism: Neofelis nebulosa; assembly: GCF_028018385.1. Lineage (NCBI taxonomy): Eukaryota > Metazoa > Chordata > Mammalia > Carnivora > Felidae > Neofelis > Neofelis nebulosa. The sequence continues at coordinate 119,083,431 of NC_080786.1, forward strand.
GATTCCTAAACTACTTATTTAAAATGTAAGTAGGGGTGCCTGGGTGGCTCATTTGGTTGAGCATCTGACTTTGGCTCAGGTCATGATCTCACCACTTGTGAGTTCGAGCCCCGTGACGACAGCTCAGAGCCTGGAACCTGCTTCAGATTCTGTGTCTCCCTCTTTCTCTGCCCCTCCCCCATTTGCACTCTGTCTCTCTCTCTCTAAATAAATAAACATTAAGAAATTTTTTTTAAATGTAGGTAGATTTTTTTTCTGATTAAAAAGATAAGAATCTGTGTATAAGTGCAAGCTTTATAACAATATACAGAGGATTTATTTTTAATGCTTTATAGAGTGCAGGGGTTATCTGCATTGTTTGTTGAAATACTATCTTCTTGATCCCAGCTCAGAGGTTCTGATCCAGTAGGTCAGGAAGGAGGCCAAGAAATATACTTTTATTTTAACAGGTAGATTAGGGTGTTTTGATGTAGTAGGCTCAGGGCAAACAGTTAAGGCTTTTATTTTTATTTTTTCCTTGTTGCAGTTTGAGAACATTCTAGACACCTAAGAGAGGCAGAGCCCTATTCACTCTATATGCTTTGATCTAAATATAACTCTCAAAGAAGCAGAGTTTACCAGTGGAAACAATGACAATTTTCCAAACAGTTTACAGCCAGGATAAAGAACACTGCAGACAAAGATAAACTGTTATCTTTGCAACTAAAAAAAGTCTAAAGATGCAAAAATCTCTCATACATGGCCTTTCCTTAACAGCTAAAGAAAAAGTGTTGTTGATTCAGACTCTCACATCCTAAAGAAGAATGTTCAGGTAAGAGAATGGTGATTTCAAGACACTTAAACCCTGTCACACAAGTCTGAAGTTTGCCAGTTTGAAGACAAAAACAAAACAGCAAAGAAAATAAAACTTTGCAAATATTTTCTGTATTCATCCAACATCTAAAGGCTTTTTATTCCTGGGACTCTTGATAAAATTTTCAAAGATCTCAAATATAACTTTCAAATATCATTATTTTGCTGTAATATCAATTCTTGATAATGTCAAATGTGAAACCCTGGGGTGATTTGAAAAAGGTTTGCCTTGGAGCGCCTGGGTGGCTCAGTCGGTTGAGCGGCCGACTTCGGCTCAGGTCATGATCTCACGGTCCGTGAGTTCAAGCCCAGCGTGGAGGGCTCTGTGCTGACAGCTCGGAGCCTGGAGCCTGTTTCGGATTCTGTGTCTCCCTCTCTCTGACCCTCCCCCATTCATGCTCTGTCTCTCTCTGTCTCAAAAATAAATAAACGTTAAAAAAAAATTTAAAAAAAGATTAAAAAAAAAAAAGAAAAAGGTTTGCCTTGATTCTGCAAAAGAGACAAAAGTTTTTGCCTTGAGGGGGCACCTGAGTGGCTCAGTCAGTTAAGTGGCTGACTCTTGATTTTGGCTCAGGTCATGATCTCAGCTACCGAGTCCCCCCCCCCCCCCCCCCCAACACACACACATTCTCTCTCTCAAAATAAATAAATAAACATTAAAAAAAAAAAAAGGACAGGCTTATGAGATTAGAGTCTGTAATCCTTACTGACTGTGTGACCTTGGGCAAGTCACTTAGTCTCGCTAATTCTCAGTTTCCTCACAGGGATGACAGCAGTACCAATCACTGTTAATAATAACAACAGTACAAGGAGATGATTTTAGTACGTTGCTCATGTGGTTATGAAGAATACAATCATCCCTACATAGTGTAAGTATAATTTTCAAAAAGTTAACAACATGACTCATTTACAAATATATGTTAAATATTTGTCAAAGATTTTATTCAGTGTGCTAATTAATGGATAAGCCAATCAGATGGCAAGGCTGACCCATAGCATCTTGAGGATCTGGGTATTTATAGTCATTTTGAAACATTATTAGTACAAGATCTAGGTAAGATTTAATACTGATTAATGTTCTATGGAGTAATAATCTATGACAGTTGGGTTTATTTTGTTCCTGGACAGAAATTATTTCTGTGTTAGAAAAATATCTGCAAAGTAACATGTAACTAAGTCTGGACTTTTCCTCAGCAACAGTGAATTTAACAAAGCATATTCTCTAGATTATTAAATAATTTGGAGTGTGCCTGTTAGATATTAAAAGCATTCTCTCTTGTCTTGTTTATATAATTTTTCTTAATATCCTTTAAGGGACAAGGACCCTATAAAACTTAGCTACTAATATTTTTATCACTATTATACTTTATAGGTCAAAATGTTTGTGCACCACAACTAGGTTATCACTTTTCTGTATCATGCTTATCCATCATAACAGAAAATTCCTCTCATATATATAAGAACATCTAAAGAGTTATTCCTGAGGTCACACAATGTGCCAACAACTTGCAGGAAACAGCAGGATAACTATGGATTTATTGTATATACTGTCCAATGGATTGATTGTTTCTTCATTCAATTATTGATTGAATGTCAGACACAGAGAATGCTGTACTGAATAGGACACAGTCTTTCTTTTATGAAACTGTATCTCAAATGTATGCATAATATTTATTTAAAATCCATTTCTACTTCAAATGTGCCATATACATTGATTAGAAAAACAACCAGGGAAAAGCATTTTTGTGAAGTGACACCAGTTTTTACCCAAAAACTTTTTTACACAACCTGAATTGTCTGGAGCAAGTCCATCAGTCTCCTAATTCAAGACATAGGTGGCAATATAACATCGGTGCTCACCTTTCCAGCTCTCTACTGCATGGTCACTTGTTAAAAATCCAAAATATTTTTTTGTATTTAAAAAAATAAAGCAACCAAAATTTAGTGAGGTATCACTCACTGTGTTTTCATTAAATTGATCCTCTTAAATCTATTGTGCTTCTATTAGTTTCAAGGTATTTGGTTTCTCGATAAAGAAAAATTTTCCATACCCAAGATAAATCATGAGAAATTAATATATTTATGATGACAAACCAGAGAGTAATAAAATGAGCTAATGAATAATAAAATTGCACCATTATAACACATATCATTTATGTTATGACCAAGAAGAGTCCTGCTGTTCTGAAAATATATCTATGTGCATATGTTGGTGGACTCTTTGCTATTCTTCATACACTTCAGTGAGTCCATACACATGGGTATATTTTAGTATTTAAACACACACACACACACACACACACACACACACACAGAAGAATTAACACATAATAAATAGATTTTACTCTATGCCATGGTTATGAGGAAAGCTATTTTATCTTTTCTCCAAAAATAATATATGCAAGGACATACAGTTTTGCACATCACTTCAAGGGGATTACAATCCCTCTAGAATTATATTCTAGGATAACAAATACACTACAAAAATTATGTCTACATTAAATATTTAAATGCTCAGGGAGAATTTTTTATATGCTCTGCCAAGTTATTTTCAAAATAAAAAATTCATTTTTATATTTATAATATGACTCCATTTATTTTGCAAATAAGACTAAAAGTTAAGTTTTGCTTAAATTAGAGGAATACCATCATATATATTAGACTAACGATGACTTGGGGGTTAAACAATTTTTTTAATGCTAATTTATTTTGAGAGAGAGAGAGATAGAGAGCAAGCAGGGGAGGGGCAGATCAAGAGGGAGAGAGAGAATCCCAAGCAAGTTCTGTGCTGCTAGTGCAGAGCCCCACGCAGCCTCTATTTCATGATCCAGAGGATCGTATCCTGAGCAGAAATCAAGAATTGGATACTTAAGCGACTGAGCCACCCAGGTGCCTGCCTATTTGTTTAGGCATATCCAACAAATTACTTAGGCTTCGTTTGATAATTTCAGTGCTGGCTTTCAGATTCTGCATGTTACATACAAATAAAGAATGTTACTTATCCTCAAATGATTGTAAATAAAAAATGAATATCCCTTTAGAAATTAGTGGATAATTCTCACGAAGTCACACAACCAAACTATTAGAGTTTGGAGACAAAACCGAAGTCGTGAAATAGGCAGAAGGAAGTGCTGGTGAGCCTGTGGAGGAAGTTGTCAGTGGTTGCTGCTGGGTTTGCTGGACTGTACTGGCTGGCTGGGTGGTCAGTCTTTTCAAAGGAACGGGAGAACCAAACATAACCTCAGGACAGATCTTATTGTTTGTTTTTTTGTTTGTTTGTTTGTTTGTTTGCATGCTGGCTTGGCACCACAAATAAAAACTATTACTTATCTACCTTTGAAATGGGACCACATCTACAAATGATTTTCTGTTGATAAAAAGCACTTGAAAAAAAACACGTTTTCTTTTTCTCTGTTTTGTTGTTTAGGAAGGAATGGACTCGAGACAATATGAAATAGTTATTTTACTCTTTGATCCAGAAAGTTGGATCAAAGATATTAATGATAAGAGATGATCCTTTCCAGAAAATTCACACACTCAAAATGTTTTGCATTTAGTTCTTAGAATGTCCATTGTTATAATAAAACCAAAATGAAGATTTATTTTATTTTAAATTTTCAAGGGCTAGATATGAATTTTGTCATTGATTCAAGTCCTTTTGTTTCTGATTACAATCTTTTCTGGCTACTCTGTATTGAGTGCCTAATTTACTATTGATCAACCCCTCCTCTGTGGGTAAGGTGTCAAATAAAGAGGCAGAATCCACACAAATTAATTCTCAACTCCGAGCAATGTTAAGTGTTAAGAAACTCATTGGGGACAAAGGTTTAATGTGCTCTTTAAAATAAAATTTTGGATTATCTATAGGTTTCAATTTTCCATTCCCCATTGTTACAGACATTGTATTTAAACTGAATTTGTTAGAAAATTCCTTTTAAAGTAATGAAAAGGGGCTAAAGATATTCTTACCTTTCCCCAGGCATGAGACTAATATTTTTTAATGCTTAACTAATCAAACTTGAATGACACTCCCCACTCATGTTCTGTCAAGAAGTACAAGTTCCCCACTGTCAGCTATTTTACAAAGTAGGTACTTGAAAATTCTCATACACAAGACCAAAGACTGTAGAGATATAGATTACCTTCCAAATTTCTCAAGAGATGGGACAAAATTTATGAAAAGATCTTAAAATAATGTAAATAATATATCACATATACGGAAAGAGACAGTACATATATAGAAAGAGACAGTACAATTACCCTCCCCCTCCTCAGATAAAATTAGAGAAATCTTCAAGCCTTCTAGATCTGGTCTAGATCTACCATAGAGTAGGCTTACCGGCTATATGTTCAAATGCTCTGCTCTCTCTGACCTTCCCCTTAGTGGTGAAGACTCCATGCAGAGAACCATAGAATTTCATTAAGTTATCCCAGGAGAGAAGGATACAGATTCTGGATGAGTGTGATTTCTTATGGCCTGGCTGTCTTGAGGTTAAATGTGTATAATAGCTGGACGCTGGTTATTCCCATATCTCCTCATCCTTTTTCAAGTAAGGAGTTTCTCTCAGGGCTATCACGGTAAATATACTTTGGTGCACCATTTTGTAATATAAAATAAATTTGGGAAGAAAAAGGAGAGTGCTTATTTTGAAGGCTGATGAAATTATGCTCCATTGTTTTCCAATTTCTCTATCTAATAAATTGACTAAAGTAGAATTAATTTTTCTAAAGATTTGATATTTTGTTTGAAAAAGGCTTTGAAATATTTCAACTTAAAGTCTCAATTGCAGAATGTTATTTTCATACAAATGAGAAAAGCACACATACTAAAGTATTTATCTAGATTTTTAAATCTTGATGTTCAGGAGTACATGAAAATAGATTTACATAAAAATCATATTTGTTTATGACATAGGGTACAAAATGGTAGTACAGTTTGACAAATAAAATCTTGGAAAGAAATTTTTAAATAGGTAAGGGCAATAGGAAAAATGATAATAACACCTTCCATTAGCCAGTAATTATTTATGGACCTTTAAGCATATTGTAGGTGCTGTGGTACTACCTCTCTTCAAACAGTTTATTTGATAGTGGGGAAGACAAATCGTACATAAACAGCACAAATATGACAAGATGCATACTTACAGAGACATACGAAAGTTCAAGGGGAATACTAAGCTGAGAAAAATTGACTGAGATGAGGCCATGGCTGACAAAGTTTTCTAAAGGACTTTAGCAGAAACTATCAGGCATTAGCCAAACATATAAGCACAAGTGAGGATGGGCATTCTAATCGGAGAGACTGGTCATGCGGGCACAAAGGAATGAAAAAAGATGAACTTTATGAGAAAGCCAAACAGTGAAAAAGAGTGAGCGTCAGAACTGAGTTTGGAAAAATGTGCAAGAGTAGGATAGAGAAGGCTAAAAAATCTGTACTTTTGTTTCTCATCTAAAAAGAGTCATTGATGTATATATCAAAACAAGAAGACAGCATGAAGGGAAATAGTTTCCAGCTATTCTAGAATGAGGATTTTCAGAAGCATAGAATGAAACAGGTTCCCTGAGACAGAATAGGGTCTCATTAGGTCCCATTATCTTTGTTGAGAAAAAAAGGAAATCCTTGCTACTCAAAAGAGATCAGTACAAGAGGCCTAGGAAACAATGCAGGGTTTCTGCAAGTGTGTTGTGGGTAACATACGATGGTGCCCAGAGTGGCAGGAAAATGCAGTAAGAGAACTACCATCCGGTGAGCATCCAACACACGTCAGGAAATATCTTTAAGTAACACGACCTTATGTAGTTTTCACAACAACCCTATGAAGTGTGCACTACTGTCTCAAAGTCACATATGGTTAAATTAAGTTCCAGAGAGGTGAACTTGCCCAAGATGATACCACTGGTAGAGGCAGAGACAGGATCTGAAGCCCTACCTGTCTGATACCACCTCTTAACACTCTTTTTGTAGAATCTCCTACCTCAAAGTAGAATCTCTGCAACCCACCATTGCCAAATCTTACTGCCTTGCAGGGAGAAGGCTTTGGGACATGACCCTGAGCTAACTCTGGTTTTACGGGGAAGGTGTGGTACAGTCAGAAACCAGGTCAATACATCTCTGTGAGGCTAGAATGGGTCAATCTTTCAAAGAGGTCACAGTTCAAGACAAAAAGGAGTAGGTGCCAGAGATATTTTGTAAGCAGAACTGAGAGGATTTGGTAACCCAGCTGATATATGAAATGAAGGAAAGCTGGGCATTAAGAAATGAATCTTCTGGCTTGAGAGAGTAGATAAAAGAAGGTAACTTCAACCAACATATAGAATATGGGAGGAGGTATAAACTCCATGATTAGAAGTTTAAATTTGACCTGAAAAAAAAGAGACATACTTCAGTAATTATTCAAATAAATTCAAGAGAGAAAAACCAGAGATTTTACAACAGCACATTTCATACATCTCCTGGTAGTTAATTTATTGCAAGCCCGAGCAAATGAACACTATAGTGGACTATAAAATTCATTATCAGTCAGGTCCAGAGAACTCTGAGGGTTATTATCTGGGATCATTTAAAGATATCAAATGCAATTTTAGGATCTGAAGCAGACATTACTTTTCTGGTAAGAGATATGTAAATGACACTGCAAAGTTAATCGATTAAGGGTATTGTCTGAAAAGTTGTTAGGGCAAATAAGACATTTGAAGAGTAGAAAAACAGATTTACCACCATGGCACATTTTTATGTGCCTTAGCTATTGCACAATTTGAAAGGATTTGGCATAATATTACTTCTTATGATCGCCATCATCAAGTCTGAACATCATGTTTGACTATGGGAGGAAAGATGAAATGAATTCCTAAGTATAAACATTCAGGATGTAGGGAAGGAAGTTTGAGAGATGAAGAGTTCAAACAAAAACAAAAATGACTTTCCCTTTATTAGTTTTTAGAGCTTCCATTCTTACAGAATTAACTTGAGTTGAAAATAGGTAGAATTATTTCTTTGAATCAATACGATATTTTTGGCTCTCTGTATTCAAAAGGAATGCCAAGAATGTATTTCGTTAACAAAGAATGCATTTATGGAAGAACATCTAGCACACTGATGATCATGTGTAGCTATTAGTCTGATTCCCATGGATTCCCAGCCCGTTTCCACTGATGGATTCATACTATGGTTATGAATTCATTCATTCACAAGTATTGTGATAGGCAGCATTGTAGGTATCGATCTGTGAATAAAACTGGACAAGTCCTTTCCTAACAGGGGAGACAGACAATAAATAAACACATAAGTAGAAATATAATTTCCAAGAGGGCTTTGAGCTATGAAGAGTAACAAGTAAAAAGGCCTGTTTTACATAGATGAGTGAGCTTAAAATAATGGCCAGGGATCTGATCATATAGCATTTTACAGGACATGATAAAGTATATATATTACAGCAGAATCAATAGGACTTTTGCTGATGGACTAGATGAGGATGAGAAGGAAAGGGAGGGGTCAAGAATGACATCCATATTTTTGACTTAAGCAACCAAGGGTTTAGTAGCACTATAAGAAAAATAGGGAAAATTTGGGGAGAAACAAATTAGGTAGACTGAGAGGTTGATCTGGTGATCTGGAGATGTAGGTTGGACACACAAGGATGGTGCAGAGTCATGTGATAGCTAAGTCTAGAGGTCATGGGAAATTCAGGACTGGGACTATAATCGGAAAACATTGAAAAATTTTTCAGCCATGGGAACAGTTGAGACAATATGAATGTGGATAAAGAAGGGAAGAGGGCTGAGATTCCTAGAGCATTCCACCATCTGGAAAATAGACTGCATGGCAAGAGGCTTTTGCAACAGAACACCTCTGCTCTCTATGTTACTTCTCTGAAACTCAAACTGGCAATCCACTACAGCTTATAAATTGTTGATACTCTCTATCATAACTGTGAATCAATGCACTGGGAAAATAAAAGCCTTTTAAAAAGAATAGTAAGGAGAATGGGGACCACCAGGATTTCTAAGTCTAATATAGAGAATTACAAATTAGTACAAACTTAAAAGTATTTATGGGGAGCCTGGATGACTCAGTTGGTTAAGCATCTGACTTTGGCTCAGGTCATGATCTCGTTGTTCGTGAGTTCAAGCCCCACATCAGGATCTGTGCTGACAGCTCAGAGCCTGGAGCCTGCTTCAGATTCTGTGTCTCCCTCTCTGCCCCTCCCCCACTGAGGCTCTGTCTGTCTCTCTCTCGTTAAAAAAAATTTAAACCTAACAGAAACCCATGGGGGAGGGGAAGGAAAAAAAAAAGAGGTTAGAGTGGGAGAGAGCCAAAGCATAAGAGACTCTTAAAAATTGAGAACAAATTGAGGGCTGATGGGGGGTGGGAGGGAGGGGAGGGTGGGTGATGGGTATTGAGGAGGGCACCTTTTGGGATGAGCACTGGGTGTTGTATGAAAACCAATTTGACAATAAATTTCATATATTGAAAAAAATTTAAAAAAATTAAACTTAGAAGTATTTTTCACAGATGGTAACATTTTGGGTATCCATTTCACACACACACACAAAATAGTTCATTTATTAAACAACTACTTCTAGCTTTGGAACTGTAGCTGACATGATACAGTATGCCAGGCTGTCTCCTAATAACTATTAAAATTCATATACATGGCAACAGAGTTATCTTATGATTACATTACTATCCTAAATAATAATATGCATTTCTATAAAACTTGATGTTTTATGAAACATTTTTTGATGAACTCAGACAACTGTATAAGGTTTGGAAAGTAAATATTATTATCATTGCTTTGCTAATAAGCACACTGTGATTCAGAGAGGTTGACTGATTTGAAGAATGTCATCCAGGTAGGAGTATATAACCTGAACTAGGAAGTTATGGCTCTTAATCCTTTGCTCTTCCCAGGATCCCACCATTTATTATGTAGTTTGATTTCTTGTTTACACTTAGAATCAGAGGCATGTATAAGGGTTGTGCAGATTGTGTCCTGCATGGGTAATCTATGAATGGCCCCTTCACACTGGGCAGTAAGCAGCCTGAACAAGATAAGCAGTGACTGTGATTAAAATGATACTTTACTTTGACTATTATGTCAAATAGCCTCAGAAACATGGAGAGATAAGAGCTAAAAATGATTTGTCATTCTATTAGAGATAATTATAATCCCTCCAAATAATAAAAATGAAAAATTGAATTTTCCAAGTCTTGATGATTATTAAAATTCTTTGCTAAATCTGAAATTTTGCAGGTTTTCTTTCAGTATAGTATTTAATGTCCATTTTCATTTTCTAGAAGCATTTCTCTTAATTCACTTTTTCTTTGATTCATGTTCACTTATTCAAGTGTTTTGTTAGCAACATTTCTAAGTTTCTACCTTATCTTCTTCCAGCAGGTTCTTAGACCTATTCTCCCCTCACCTTTAAACACTCCTGGCCACTAGTGAACCAATTAGTCAACGGTGGTGGCTTTTTCTGGAAACAGTACTCACGACTTTCATCCCCCCACTGCCACTTCTGCTTTTAGTTCCTTGATTTGCCACATTGTTTTCTTCATATTCTCCCTAACTTACAACTTATTTTTCGTCATGATTTGAATCTGAGAATGCTCACCATATTGTGATAGATCAAATGATCGGTTTTCATCACCACTCTGCCTCCTCAAGTTCCTGTTCTTGTGACAAGTCCGCCAAAGGCTCACAGTCTACTTTAATCTCACTGGCTCTTCTTAGCTCATCCTTAAAAAAAAGAAAGAAAAAAAGAAAGAAACAAATGATTTCTTTTTTATTCTCTTGAAACTTTTTTGGACAAAATACACGCTGACTTTGATGTACTGATGCAGCTGTAGCTCTTCCACTGCTACCGATAGCCACTTTTTTCAAGTTTATTTATTTTGAGAGAGAGAAAAAGAGCAAGCAGGAGAGGGGCAGAGAGAGAGGGACAGAGAGAATCACAAGCAGGTCCTGTGCTGTCAGTGGGGAGTCTCGATTTCACGAACCAGGAGATCATTACGTGAGCTGAAACCGAGACTGAAGCTCAACCAAATGAGCCACCCAGGTGCTCCCCCATAGCCACTTTTAAGTGAAACAGGTTTAGAAGTCAAAGAAGAAGAAAAGATGTGTGTGTGTGTGTGTGTGTATGAATATAAACTGTAATAGCTGTGTTATGAAATGCATACTAACTAAATAAGGATATTTGGCTAGTTCTTTTTGTAATTAGCATTTATCAATATCTACCAGACAATTAGAGAATCAATTAGAGAATTGCGAGCAAGTTTCATTATGACACTCAGGAGAATGGTCATATGACAATATGACATATTTATTCTACAATATTATGACAAAATTTATTCTACCTGGGGAGCAAAACTAGTGTTTACCAATAACTGAAAGGCAATCACAAATATTTTGAGATTTGAGGGGTTATGTGAAAGCCCTTTTCTAGTAGGCATGGGACATCAAATTGTTAACATTTAATATGGAATAAGTTAGTAGCATACTACATGTCATTCTTTGTGGGACTAAGGGTAGAATACCATAAGATTGCTGGCTATGTCAGCTGGGGTCAACATCTCATGGGAAAAAAAAGAAACTAATAATTTTGCTCTTTCCTAATTCATAGAGTTGATAAGAGAAGCAAAGAAAATAATGTACTTGTACATGCTTTGGAAGATATAAGGATTGTATAAATGTAACTTATTTTAAGCCTTTGGGTTACTCATTGGCAATCTTTCTACTGCTTGTCTAGATCAGTCAGGAAATCAATGGACATCACTTTCAGTTAAAAAATTAATTGTTTTGCTTGACATGTTCCATGAGTACATGGACTTTTGACTTGGTCATATTTAGCATCATTCAAAATAAATTTAAAATCTGATTAACTGGAGTTAGTATTCACATGGTCATGCAAAACTTTCAAAACATAAATACTACTGCTAGTCAAATCTGTAAGACTTAGCCACTTCATTTTTGGTTTGTTCCATTGCCTTCAAGATAGAAAACTAGTAACATTAATAGGAACAAATTTATAATATTGATTTTAACCAAGTGTACCAGTATCAAATCTCAAACTCATTACTTAAAATTTACCTCTTAAATTTAAAGAATGTAAAAATACAACCCATCATTTTATGAAGTGCTATTAAGTAATTATTCTAAAACAACATATTATTATATTCCCAAGTATCTAATTGCATCTTTGATGGTATGTGACCATCTTATTACATATTTCTCTTAGAGACGGGCAGTAAGCAATGCATCCAATTCTCTGCATACAAGTATAAATCATGGTAAAGTGGTTCATAATTCTAGGAAACCAATGTTATTGAAATATTTACTCATGTCTATCTATTTTGCTTTTGTCTATCAGATTCTAAGATTTAGACTTGCTCATAATTACTACTTCCCAAAGTTGGGTTGAAGTATTTCTACTGCTCAAAAACAAATTAAAATATCCATATAGAAATGTAAAAAAGCAGAATGTTAAAGTTAAAAATTAAAATTATCACACACACACAACTATAATCATCAGTGCAAAATCCTTGAAAAGAGGTCCAGTAAGTTTGAATTAAATTTTTCACATTCAATATTAAATTTTTCCTAAATTTACTAAAGTCTGTAGTTTGTTAATATTAAGCATAGATTTTGATTGAAATACTAATTAATATTAAATCTCATTTTAGGGAATTTATAAAATACAAAAACATTTAACTTCATATTAGCTAATATTCTTTTATTATCTTATATACATTAAAACTTTATGATCTTAAATGTTGGCATGATGGAGATACTGGTCAATATGAAGTTTTTTTTTTTTTTTTTTTTTTTTTTTTTTAATTTATTTTTGGGACAGAGAGAGACAGAGCATGAACGGGGGAGGGGCAGAGAGAGAGGGAGACACAGAATCGGAAACAGGCTCCAGGCTCCGAGCTATCAGCCCAGAGCCTGACGCGGGGCTCGAACCCACGGACCGCGAGATCGTGACCTGGCTGAAGTCGGACGCTTAACCGACTGCGCCACCCAGGCGCCCCGAAGTTTTTTTAAATCAATAAATAAGTTAATTTTCCAGTTTTATTTCTTTATACAACTTACCAAACCCAGCATAAATGGGTTGGGGGGGAAATCAGAAGATATTTTGAAAAGAAAGACCACTATAATGGAGATGTCAAAGAAAAAAAGAAGAGAAAAAATAATAACAAAGAGTCTAGTTAAAATTAGGTAATTTACTAAAATACTAGCATTCTTCTATGAATTTAAATAATCCAAACTCACAAACCAGATAAAAAAATAAAACTGTCCTATAAAAATAAGCCAAAAACTAAAACAATTGACACAACGAGGTAAAAATATTCAAGAGCTGAGAATAAAATCTAATCATCTTATGCCAATTGGATTAGCAATTAAAATACTTATATGTACATCAGGTTGTGGAGAAGTGAACACAACCATACAAATTTACAGTGACAGTTGGTAAAATTCTTTTCAAAAGAACCTTGGCCGTAAGCAACATGTCCCAAAAACGTTTATAACATCTGACTAGTAATCCCATTGCTGGAATTTATTATGCAGATATAATTTAAATGAAGTAAAATAGCACATGTATAAGACAACTCATTAAACTGTTTATAACAGTGAAAAACTCCAAGTAAACTCTCTTTGTTGTTCTATGGGTAACAAGAAGTTAAAGGATATTTTTCCTGCTCCCTAGAATTTTAGGCCAAAGCTGAAGACAGAAAGGCAACAAGAACCAATATATAACTTTATAAATCTAGCAATAGGTTCTATAAATTTCAATAAGTTGTTGACGCTAGTCAAACTCCTGCAGTGCATACAGAGAGGATTCTAAAGGTACCTTATGCCACAGTCTGAATGTGTATGTCTCCCACAAATTCATTATGTTGACACCTAATCCACAATGTGATACTATTAGGAGGTGGACTTTTGGGAAGCCACTAGGTGATCAGGGTAAAACCCTCATGAATGGGATCACTAATCCCTTAAAAAGGAGGGCCCAGAGAGCTCTCTCTTCCCTTCCTCCCCTGGGAGGATTAGAAGAGAGGAGACAGCCATCCATAAACCAGGAAACAAACACACTAGCACCACATCTGTGAATACTTTGATCTGAGACTTCCTAGCTTCCAAGAACTGCAAGAAATAAATTTCTGTTGTTTGTAAGCCATCCAGTCTATGGTACTTTGTTATAGCATCCTGAACTAAGATACCCCATTATACTCTTCCCTCACATCTGGAGCTAAGATGGGACAGGTAAGGTTCCTAGTGATCAAAATTTAAGGAGGTACATGCACAGCCCTGAGAGTAAATGCCTACTTAAATACTTTGCTTTAGACTCCTTTCCTCATTGGATTGGTTTAGCCTAGCGGCTCGATGGTATGTCTGTGTGATACATAAACAGGGGAAAGCATAGTTAGAGAGAGGCAGGGATAGGGAATAGGGGGCCGAAGAAAGGGTGGTGGTAGAGGAGTCTAAAAGCCACTATTTTGCACAAGAGGATTGCAGGTCTCCTGTGCATCAAGTGGAGGTCTGGGATGACATTTAGGTCTAATCTGTCATCTTCCACCATTCCTCCTGTTCTGCAGATTCTTCTGCTTCTGGAGTTACCAGAAGCCTGGAGCAGCCTTCCTGGTGTGGTTCTGGCAGAATGTCACAAATACAGAATCTTCCAGATTTTCTCTTGACACATAAAAAATATGCAACCTTGCTATGCTAAACAGAGGGTTTGACTCTTTACTATCACCTTGCCTTCAGTCCCATTGCCTTGTACATGGATTATTTTTAGAGTTCTGTAGACTATCAATTGTTATCAGTACTGTCAATATTTGGGGGAAAAATCTGAAGATTTGTGTCTTACATATGCATGTACTTAGTACAGCTCTTTCTAGTTTCTCTCATTCATTCAGAGGGTTGTTTTACATCTACGCTAAGGTGTCTCTGGTGAGAGCTCTTCAAACACGAAGCAATAAATATGTGCAGAATTCTCAGAGTTTTACTGCATTTGTATAATTCTTTAGAGCAACCAAAAATAAATCACAAGAACTCTTGTTTTCCTTCCTGATAATGGTTTCTCTTTGAGACCCTACAAAAGCAGCATGACATTCTGGAGGTTATCAGACAGTTTTCACGGAATATGTACTTGTCAATTAAACTTCTGACAAAGAATATCTTTCTACTAACTCTCTCGAATTTGACAGAGCTGTGCTTTATATAGCATAGCTTCATCAGCAACATGAGCAATAGTACCGAGGCGACATCTGCAAAATCAATGAATGATGAAAAATTTGACGCATATTTTAAAATATCTTAGTAATCTTATCCTTTGTATTAACTTTTTAGATTAAAACTTCCTTAAAAAAAACCAAAAACTTCCTTTATGTTACTTGGAGTAGAGGCATCTGAAAGCTTGCCAGAAACAGAGGTCAAGTCACATTCCAGCTGTGCATCTCATTTATAAAATGTAGTCTAAGACAATTCAAAAAGCTATGTTGAATGAAGGCACCTGGGTGGCTCAGTTGGTTGAGTGTCCAACTCTTGATTTCAGCTCAGGTCATGATCTCAACCATGGGGCCTGTTTTAGACTCTCTCTCTCGCTCTCTCAAATTAAAAAATAAATATAAACCATCTTATTAAAAAAAAAGCTATGTTGAACAAAGTTAATACCTCTTCTTTGATAGCATTCAGTTGTAGAGCTACAAAATCAGCAAAACTGATACTTTTCTGTACATTGGGAAATGTAAGAATTAGCATTTAGTTTCATTTGTGTCTCTGTGCAGGTGCCTGTATACATGGGTGTGGCTATTTGTAACATCAGAAGAACTGTGGACTCATAACATTCAAATTGGTCTACTTTGTGCATATACTTTTTGTTTATAAAAATATTTCTGTAATTTGTTTTCTTAGTTCGATATAACAATTTTGAAGTTTTAAGGAGGAAAAGAATTATTATAGTTCTTTTGTGGAAAATAATAAGAAGCCCAGGGAGTATTAATTGATTGAACTTTCATTTGTTTATTAAATATGCATTTGCTGATTTTTTAAACCTTATTTTTATCAGTAGTTACTGGGTACACAATAACTAGATATATTCCTTGCTTTTCAGAAGCTCATGGCATGATGAGAGTGGGGGAGATATTTTTTTATACATAATTGCACATAAACACAATTCGTTCAACTATAAATACATACAAATAAGAGCTGTGAGAGGCCAGTAAGTTGAATAACAATTTCTAGAGAGACTCTAGGAAGATTTTATTGAGGATGTGATTGCTAAGTGGCTCTTGGTTGAGAAATTTGGAATGTCAGGTTAATCTGGTTTAGAGATGAAGTTGAAAATGTAGACAGAGGCCAGACTGTGAAGAATCTTTAGATCGGGTTAAAGGTTAAAAGTACTTGATTTTTATCACTCTTCTACTCCCTTGCTTTTGCCACACCTATTGCCTCCCAAGTACTATCCAAAATATTAAACAACTTAACAAATTATATAAAATATATAACACTTCTAAGTCAGAAAATCAGGAAAGTGTTGTTGTAGAAACTAATCAAAGAGAGTTTTAAGAAAGAGTTTCTGAAGCTAAAAGTATTAAGAATAAGTAGAACCACAAAAATTTGATTGAAGACGTACAATATAAAAAGGAGTAAATTCTGACATCAATAACAAAGTGTGAAAGGATAAAACTGTAAAGCTTTTGTATATGATTGAAGTTAGGTTGTTATCAGTTTGTAGCATACTGTTATAATTATAAGAAGTTTTGTGCAAGCCTCTTGGCAACCATGAAGAAAAAACCTACAGTAGATTAAAAAAGATTAAGAGAAAAGAATCAAGTATATTACTACCAAAAAACTCCATCAAATCACAAAGGAAGACAGCAAGAGAGGAAAATAAAAGAATTAGAAAACAGACAGAAAACAACACAATGGCAATGGTAAGTCCTTTTCTATCAATAAATTACTTCAAATCAATCAAATTACTCACCAATCAAAAGATGTAAAGTGGCTGAATGGATGAAAAAAATTTCCAAATGAATGCTGTCCATAAGAGACTCAGTTTAGATGTAAAGATACACATGGAGTAAAGTGAAAGGATGGACAAATATAATCCATTCAAATGGTAACCAAAGGAAAGCAGCTGGCTATACTTAAGCCACACAAAACAGATTTTAGTCAAAAATTGTCTTGAAAGACAAAATGTTTAGCAATATTATCAAAAAGAGTCAATTTCACCAAAAAAATATAACGCTTATAAATATACATGCACTCAACACTGGGAGCACCTAGTACATGAAGCAAATGCTGACTGATTAAAAGAGAAATAGACAACAATACAATAGTAATAGACTATTACTCCACCATCAATAATGGAGAAAATCAATAAGGCAAAAGTTCATTTGAACAACACTAGAATAAGTGGAATGGACAGACACATACAGAATGTTTCCCTCAACAGCAGAATACACATTCTTCTCGAGTGCATGTAGAACATTCTCCAAGACAGATTTTATCCCAAGTCACAAAATGAATCTCAACAAATTTAAGGAGACTAAAATCATTCCAAGTATCTTTTCCAATCACAATGAAATAAAACTACAATAACAAAAGGAAAATGAGAAAATTCACAAATGCATGGAAATTAAACAATGTACTCTTGAACAACCATTGGATCAAAAAATAAATCAAAAGGGAAGTTAGAAACTATCTTAAGACACATGAAAATAAAAACAAAACATACAAAAATTTACAGAATATAGCAAAGCAGTATAAAGAGGGAATTTTATGTCAGGAAATGTCTATATTAAAAAATAAGAAAGTTCTTAAATAATTTAACTTTGCTCCTCAAGGAATTAAAGGGGAAGAACAAACTAAGCTCAAAGTTAGTAGAAAGAAATAATAAAAAACGATAAACCAACAAGTTGGGTTTTTTTGAAAAGATCAACAAAGTCTTTAGTTAGACTAATCAAGAAAAAAAGATGCCACAGAAATGAACAGGATCATAAGAGATTATTATGAATAATTATATACCAATAAATTGGAAATGTAAAATAAATGGATAAATTCCTAGAAACACACAATACAATAAGACTGAATCAAGAAAAAAATAGCATGAATCAATGAATAACAAATAAATTGAATCTGAAATAAAAAATATTCTATCAAAGAAAAAGTCCAGGACCAAATGACTTCACAAGTTAATTCCACCAAACATTAAAAAAAATAATACTGATCCTTCTTAAGCTCATCCAAAAATAGAAGAAGAAAGAAACACTTCCAAACTCATTTTATGAGGCCAGCATCACCCTGATATCAAAGCCAATAAAGATACCATAAGAAAAGAAAACTACAGGCCAATTTCTCTGATAAATATGGATGCAAAATTCTTCAACAAATTCTTAGCCTACCAAATCAATAGTATATTACAAGGATGATACAGATGGACCAAGTGGGGTTAATCCCTGGTATGCAAGGATGGTTCAACATATGTCAATGAATCAATGTGATATACTGTATTAGAAGAATGAGGGATAAAAATTCCATAATAATCTCAACAAATGCAGAAAAAGAATTTCACAAATTCAACACACTTTCATGATAAAAACCCTCAACAAAATAGGTATAGAAGGAACTTACCTCAACACAATAAAGACCACATACAGAAAGCCCACAGCTAGTATCTTACTCAATGATGAAAAATTGAAGGCTTTTCCTTCAAGATCTGGAACAAGGCAAGGATGCCTGCTCTCATCATTTTTATTCAACATAGTACTAGAAGTCCTAGCCAGGACAATCAGGCAAGACAAAGAAATGCAAGGAATCCAAATGAGAGAGGAAGAAGTAAAATTATTTCTGTTTGCAGATAACATGATCTTATATGTAGAAAATCCTAAAGATTACACACACACACACACACACACACACACACACACACCCTCATTAGAACTAAAAAGTGAATTCAGCAAAGTTGCAGTATACAAAATCAGCATATAAAAATTACATTTTTATATGTACCAACAACGTGTTATCTGAAAAGAAAATTCTAACAACAATCCCATTGACAATAGGATAAAAAAACTCAAAATATTTAGAAATAAATTTAACCAAGAAGGTCGAGGACATGTGCACTGAAAACCATAAAATACTGATTACAGAAAAAACAGACACAAATAACTACAAAGACATTTTGTGTTATGGATTAAAAGAGTTAATATCATTAAAATGTCCATACTACCCAAAACAATCTGCAGATTTCAGTGCAATTCCTATCAAAATCCCAAAGTCATTTTTCACAGAAATAGAAAAACAATCCTAAAATTTATATGGCACAACAAAAGGTCCTATAGAGCCAAAGCAATTCTGTCCAAGAAGAACAAGGATGGAGGTATCATGCTTCTTAATTTTGAAATATATTACAAAGGTACAATAATCAAAATAGTATGGTACTGGCATAAAAACAGACATATAGACCAATGGAACAGAATAGAGAGCCCCAAAATAAAATCCACATATAAGTGTCACTTGATCTTTGAGAAAGGTGCCAAGAATACACAACAGGGAAAATACAGTCTCTTCTATAAATGGTGTTGGGAAAACTGAACATACACATGTAAAAGAATGAAATTGAACCTTTATCTTATACCATACACAAAAATTTGCTAAAACTGGATTAAGACCTAAGCATAAGACCTGAAACACTAAAACTTCTAGAGGGAAACATAAGGAAAAATCTTTTTGACATTGATTTTAGCAGTAATTCTTGGATAAGACATCAAAAGTGCAGGCAGCAAAAGCAAAAATAGGCAAGTGGGACTATATCAAACTAAAAATCTTTCATAGCAAGAAAACAATAAAGAGAATGAAAAGGCAACCGATGGAATGGGAGAAAATATTTGCAAGTCATATATCTGATAAAGGTTTAATATCCAAAATATATAAGAGCAAAAGCAAAACAAACAAACAAACAAACAAACAAACAACAACAACAAAAAAACCCCTGGGCATCTGAATAGATGCTCCTCCAAATAAGGCATACAAAGAGTCTACAGGTATATTAAAAAGTACTCAACATTATGAATCATCAGGAAAATGCAAACTAAAACCAGAATAATACCATTTCACATCTGTTAGAATGGCTATTATCAATAAGACAACAGATAACAAATTTGTCAAGGATGTGGAGAAAAGGGAACCCTAGTGCACTGCAGTGGGAAAATAAACTGTTGTAGCCACTATGGAAACTGCATGAAGAGTACCTAAAAAATTAAAAACAGAACTACCATATAGTTCATCAATCTCATTTCTGGGTACCTATCCAAAGGAATTAAAATTATAATCTTGAAAATATAACTGCATGCCTATGTTCACTGCAGCACTATGCACAAAACCAAGATCAAAAACCACCCAAATGGATAAAGAATATATATATATATACATACATACATACATATGTGTGTGTGTGTGTGTGTATATATGTGTGTATATATGTATATGTGTATATATATATATATATATATATATATATTTACACACATACACACACACACACACACACACACACACACACACACAGTGGAATACTATTTATTCAGCCTTAAAAAGAAGGAAATTCTGCCATTCACAACAACATGAATAGACCTGTAGGATATTACCTTAATGGAAAAAGCCAGTCACAAAAGGATAACTACTACATGATCCTTTTTATATGAAGAATCTAAGATAGTCAAACTCTTATAAACAGAGAGTAGAATGGTGATTGCCAGGGCCTAGGGGGAGGGGAAAACAGAGAGGTATCAGTCAAAGGGTACAAAGTTTCAGTTATGGGAGATGAATGCATCCTAAAGACATATTGAACAGCATAACACCTATTTATTTTTTTAATTTTTTTATGTTTATTTATTTTTGAGAGAGACAGACAGACAGAACATTAGTGGGGGAGGGGCTGAGGCAGAGGGAGACACAGAATCCGAAGCAGGCTCTAGGCTCCGAGCTGTCAGCACAGAGCCTGATGTGGGGCTTGAATTCACAAACCATGAGATCCTGACCCGAGCTGAAGTCAGATGCTTAACCGACTGAGCCACCCAGGAGCCCAACACCTATATTAATAACACAGTACTGTATATTTTAAAATTTGCTACGACGGTAGATCTTATGTTAAGTGTTCTTATTAACAAGAAATAATGAAGAGGGCAAGATAAAACTTTTGAAAGTGACAGATATGTTTATGGCATGGATTTTGGTGACAGTTTCACAGATGTATACTTATGTCCAAAGATACCAAGTTGTATACATACTTTAAATATTTATAGCTTTTTACATGTGAATTTTATCTCAATAAAGTGGTTGTAAAAAAAAAGAAGTAACTTCTATAAATTATAGCAGATACTGCCAAGTGATAAGATGGGATGGAAGTTGAAGGTTGTTTTTGAATTTACCCATTTGGAGATCACTGGTGATTTCAGTAAGAACAACCACAGAGAATGATATCTCCCTAGCCACTCAACTAAGTCCTTCTTCTCCACTAGAACCATATATTTGCATATGTTGTCGTTTGCTTAACCACATGCTTTTGTCATGTTTCAAATTTCCTCAAGGCTTGGCTGTCCTCAAATGACATTGAAAAATTAATCCAAACTAAGTCATTGAGGGAGAGTAGATGGATTAATATATTCCTCAAAGAAAACTTAGATAAAAATCCTGAAATAATTGCCTAGCTAACTTGTTTAATATACCAGAAAGGACAAAAACACCTTCAATGATATGCTGTAAAGAGGGAGGAAGTGAAATGCTAGGTTGGTCACTTTTGCTTCCATAAGGAAAGCTACTAAAACATTATCATCTGCTACTGAAGAATGATGCTTCTGTGTCTGCAGTAATCAATAGCTTCTAATTTTACATTTGGTGTAAAATTCAGTTAAGAATTTTAATTAGCCAATATCAAATAACTATAGGAATTTGTACTCCCCATCATGTAACCTCCCTGGTCAAAACTTTTCAATGTCTCTCTGCTGATAAGTTGTATAACCTTAAGTCATCCAAGTTCAATTTGGCAGTAGTTTCCTTTTCCATAAAATGAGATGATGCTTTCTTTTTAGTATTGATTTGGGAATTAAACAGAAACATATGTAAAGCAGCTAATATAGTGCATGCATCTTCAAATATGTTAACTTCATAGGAAATGGAAAACCTCACATAGGCTCATTTGTTAATTAGGTACCAAGATACCTTTGTAGTGTATCTTCTGATCCTACCCTGGGTCTAGTTTGCAACTGAAATACAGTAGGTTACTCACTTTTCTGTTAAAAAAAATCTTTCAGGGGCACCTGGGTGGTTCCGTTGGTTAAGCATCTGACTTCAGCTCAGGTTATAATCTCACAGTTCATGGGTTCAAGCCCCACATCGGGCTCTGTACTGACAGTTCAAAGCCTGGAGCCTACTTCAGATTCTGTGTCTCCCTCTCTCTCTATCCCTCCCCCCTCCACTCTCTCTCTCTTTCAAAAATAAATAAAACATTTAAAAAATTTAAAAAAGGGGCAGAAGTTTTTATTTAAAAAATCTCTCATACTTGTGTGTCAATTCATATTTTTTTGTTTGATTCACTGAAAATACTCCAAATCTGACAATTTCTACTCATCAAAATCCTGCAACTATCATTTCAAATGATATGAGGTTAAGTCTCTCCTGTTTATGATAGCCAAAAGTTATTTTCTTCCATGAATTCCCATGACATATTATTCCTACCTTTTGCAGACTTGTATTTTTGTGGCAAATACCACAGGTTGATCCACTCAATACCCTTTCTACATTTTTTGTCTTCTATTTCTTTCACCAGAGAGGCTCCAAAATGATAAGCAACAGCATCAAGTTGTAAAGATTATCCATGTGCCATGTGTCCCCTCAATTCCTCGAAGTTTTGTGTTTATTTTATTTTGACACTTCAGAAATGGAAAGGAAAACATGTAAGTAATTCTTTTGCAGTGGTGTCTACATTTCTCAAGAATTTTCCCTCCTAGGGGCATCTGGATGGCTCAGTCGGTTGAGCACCTGACTTCGCTCAGGTCATGATCTCACAGTTCATACTGATCTCACAGGGCACTGACAGCTCAGAGCCTGGAGCCTGCTTCGGATTCTGTGTCTCCCTCTCTCTCTGCCCTCACCTGCTCATGCTCTTTCTCTCAAAAATAAACAAACATTAAAAAGAAAAGAATTTTCCCTCCTATATAAAAACAATTTTTCAGGTTGCTACATAGGTGTGCCAACACTGGAGACATGACCATTTCCTTACTAATCATATTACATCAATTCTGACCTCATTTTACTACTTTCTAATGAGTTAGGACAGGAAATGAGTAGTACAGAAGATGGAGAAAAAAGTATTTAATATCTACTTATATATGAGCTACATTCTTACATATTATATCTTTTGGTCATCACAAGATGCTAGTGAAATAGGTTTTGTTATTCAGAAATTTACAGATGAATATATTAAGGCTTAGATAAATTAGGTAATTTTGCTAAAATCACACACTAAGTGATGGTGCTGGGATTCAAACCCATCAGTTTCTGGTCCTAATGGTCTTGATCACTTTGAATTGCATCACACTGCCTTGTTCCTTACTTTAAATATGAAAGTACCAGGTATAAAATATCCTTTGTTTTTACCAGTTAGATCTTACATAGCCTGGTAATCATTTTTTAAAATGTTATTAAGATTATACTAGTCTCCACACCCGAAAAACAAATAACCCAGTGAAGAAATGGGCAGAAAACATGAATAGATACTTCTCTAGAGAAGACATCAGGATGGCCAGCAGGCACATGAAAAGATGCTCAACGTCGCTCATGAGGGAAATACAAATCAAAACCACACTCAGATATCACCTCATGCCAGTCAGAGTGGCCAAAATGAAGAAATCAGGAGACTATAGATGCTGGAGAGGATGTGGAGAAACGGGAACCCTCTTGCACTGTTGGTGGAAATGCAAATTGGTGCAGCCACTCTGGAAAACAGCGTGGAGGTTCCTCAAAAAATTAAAAATAGATCTACCCTACGACCCAGCAATAGCACTGCTAGGAATTTACCAAAGGGATACAGGAGTACTGATGCATAGGGGCACTTGTACCCCAATGTTTATAGCAGCACTCTCAACAATAGCCAAATTATGGAAAGAGCCAAAATGTCCATCAACTGATGAATGGATAAAGAAATTGTGGTTTATATACACAATGGAGTACTATGTGGCAATGAGAAAGAATGAAATATGGCCCTTTGTAGCAACATGGATAGAATTGGAGAGTGTTATGCTAAGTGAAATAAGCCATACAGAGAAAGACAGATACCGTATGGTTTCACTCTTATGTGGATCCTGAGAAACTTAACAGAAACACATGGGGGAGGGGAAGGAAAAAAAAAAAAAAGAGGTTAGAGTGGAAGAGAGCCAAAGCATAAGAGACTCTTAAAAACTGAGAAGAAACTGAGGGTTGATGGGGGGTGGGAGGGAGGGGAAGGTGGGTGATGGGTATTGAGGAGGGCACCTTTTGGGATGAGCACTGGGTGTTGTATGGAAACCAATTTGACAAGAAACTTCCTATATTGAAAAAAAAAAAAAGATTATACTAGAGGTATGCTGGACTTAGCTCCCACTGGTCAAAAACCATTGGGAACATTTCTTCCCAAATGTGTTCAGTGACTTCATTTTGTTAGTTTGAAATTGATCATGATACGGGGTGCCTGGTTAGCTCAGTTGGTTAAGCGTCCAACTTCAGCTCAGGTCATGATCTCGCGGTTCGTGAGTTCAAGCCTCGCGTCAGGCTCTGTGCTGACCACTCAGAGCCTGGAGCCTGCTTCTGATTCTGTGTCTCCCTCTCTCTTTCTGCCCCTCCCCTGTTCATGCTCTGTCTCTCTCTGTCTCAAAAATAAATAAACGTTAAAGAAATTGATCATGATACACTGTTTGCAATAGGAAAATCAGCAAACTTTACAAATCTGGGCTCTTGCTCTCCCTCCCAACGTTGGTTGATAAACATTTACTGGAACACCACTAGTCAAACATTTTCATCCAGAATGTTTAAAAGCATTTTTAAAAATAATTTTAATATTAATCTCTTTCCTTTGTTATTACATATCTTTCAGAGCTGAGTTTTCATCAGTTGACATTTGAAATATTATTGTCATATCCTTCATGCTGCAAGGACTTCCCACTATTACAAAACAAAATCCATCAATTTCCTTTATTCCCCTTATTTACTCATAACCCTACCTTGCTCCTTTTTCAAATTGCAATTTAAATGTGTCATTGTGCCAAGAACTATTGAATTCAAGTAGTTTCCGAACTTGTCTGTAGGAATGCTTTTTTCACAACAGAACTCTATTGAATATCCAAAAATAACTGAACTGCAAGGGAAGATTTAAAAATAATCATTTAAAGAAGCAGTGAGCCAGAGTGTTGGATAAGTCCTAATTTTATGACCCCTGTTCACATATAACTGAAAATATCTTAACTGAGAATTTAAGGAGTATGAAGTAAGTAGCCGTTTTGAACTATGAGAAGAGAGAAGTTAATGAAGTATCTGAAATCAGGATTATATATGAGTACCTAGTCTATGATAAATTGGTACATTAAAAAAGAGTTAGATCATTTGGGGGAACATAAGAAAGTTTTAGTATTCTAAGCTTATAAGAGCCGACAGAAGCTCTATCTCAGCTAGATAAAGAATTCAATGTATACACATCTGGCCAAATGCTTCTTAAAATTAATAACACCTGTGCAAAGTTACAATTTATCCTTCTTCACATGATGTATAAACCGGGTCAAAGCCACAACTTGAGGAATTTCTTTACAAGATTGCATATAGTTCTTTGCCCACTTGAGTTCATATTAAAATAACTTATAAACCAGTAAAGAAGAAAATGATTGAGCTACTGTTAAAAACTAGTAATACCTGACATCTTCCTGGCACAAATTTCAGGAATTTCTGCTTGAAATAGTGTGAATCAATCTGATGGAAGGCATAGTGAAAAGTAATTAAAATTTTACCTCCTTCAGAAAAGCTGTGTATCTGGGATGAATGAAGCAAAGAGAGTGCTAGCAGGCTCTATCTGACATACCATACATGTGGGTAAAGTAATGGCAGCAAAAGAAAGTTTGGGTAGGAAGGGAAGGTATTATTCCCATACCTGCTGTTTCCTTGGAGCCTTGAGAGGCATGCTAATCCAGAAATGTGTCATTTGGCCAAGCAAGGAATTGGACACTACTGAAGTTTATTGTGGCAAGGGCAGTAACATCAAATGGAATAGATGATGACATTTTGATGAAAGAAGTTTCTTTTGAAACCATTTGTTCCCTTCACTTTCTATCAGGCCACACAATCTTAGAAATGATAAGAAATTTAAGCAATGATCTATATCAATTTCTAATAGAATACACATCAACTCTACTTGGCTATAATATCAAAAAATAAACAAATCAAGAAATTATCCATCAGTGTCAAAAAATAGTGACAAAAGAAGAAATAAGAAAACACGGAAAAATTTTTGGTCCAGGTATAATGGAATCTGATATTTAAAGAAGCTAGTTAAAATTGTAAGGTAAGCTCACCTATTAAAAAGGAAAGATACCCAGATCAACTATCCAGATTAGGTAAAGATGAAAGCTAATAATATTTTGTTTGTAAGAAAAATTCAACTATAAAATGATTCAGGCCAACAAATTTGAGGCAGACCTATAAAAAAGAAGGATAATATCAGATAAGATGAATTCAATGAAAATAAAAGATGAAATAAATTTCATATAGGAAAACTAGACAATCATATATCTTTAAGTGCCCAATAATCAAGCACCACAATATACAAAAGACCCATAAGCTGGATATCCAGTGGGAAATAGACAAATAATGACTGTAGAGGGAGACTTTAATGGATCTCTATAAATAAGTAACAGTTAATCATATAAAATAACAAGAATATAGGAATGCAAGCTGGTGCAGCCACTCTGGAAAACGGTATGGATTTTCCTCAAAAAACTAAAAATAGAACTACCCTAGACCCAGCAATTGCACTACTAGGCATTTTTCCACGGGATACAGGTGTGCTGTTTCAAAGGGACACTTGCATTCCCATGTTTATAGCAGCACTCTCAACAATAGCCAATATATGGAAAGAGCCCAAATGTCCATCGATGGATGAATGGATAAAGAATATGTGGTATATATATATATATATATATATATATATATATATATATATATACTGTGTATATATACATATACATATATATGTATATGGGGTATACATATATATATACATATATATGTATATGTATATATATGTATATGTATATACACACAGTATACATATGTATGTATATATATATACAATGGAGTATTACATGGCAATCAAAAAGAATGAAATCTTGCCATTTGCAACCACGTGGATGGAACTGGAGGGTATTATGCTAAGTGAAATTAGTCAGTCAGGGAAAGACAAAAATCCTATGACTTCACTCATATGAGGACTTTAAGATACAAAACAGATGAACATAAGGGAAGAGAAACAAAAATAATATAAAAACTGGGAGAGGGACAAAACAGAAGAGACTTATAAATGTGGAGAACATACTGAGGGTTGCTGGAGGGGTTGTGGGAGGGGGGATGGGCTAAATGGGTAACGGGCACTAGGGAATCTACTCCTGAAATCATTGTTGCACTATATGCTAACTAATTTGAATGTAAATTTTAAAAAATAAAAAATAAAGTTAAAAAAATAAAATACATGCATAAAATAACAAGAATATAAAAGTGATGAATACACTGCTTTTTAGTGTCATACACAGCACATAATTCACTGTCTTTCAAGTGTGCAGTGATATTTCACACAATTCAACACATATAAAACAAAAAGAAAACCTTCTAAAAGCAGCTCAAATAGTAATCATGCTGTCCACATTTTCTGGTCACAATATAATAATAAAAATAAGCATCACTGAAAATATTTAAATACAAAAACTTAAAACTTTGTCACTTTCTTCAAAATAACTTCTAAATTAAAGAATAACATTAGACTTCAATGGTACACTATTTGGTTTATTCTTTTGAGAATAATATACAGTAATTCTAGTAGAACAGCTCTATAAACATAATTATATATTGTTTTTGCTTAAAAAATAAGCAGACAGAATTTTTGGATTCAGAATATATTATTGTCTATTTTAAATAGTTAGAATAAAAATTCACTTATATTAACAAGAATTTGTCACATTAAATAGAATAAGGATAAATGAATAAAAATAAGTGACTTTTCTGTGAACTAGCCATAAGCACAAGAAGATGTAATAAGAAATACTTATAAGTCATATTAATATTCCATAACATAAAATACCTAGGAAAAACCCAAAAAAGAAATGTGTAGAACCCATAAAAAGTCAATTATAAAACTTAATTCACAATATGAAAGAAGTCCTAAATAAGTTGAGAGATATCATATTCCTACAAGGGAAATTCAGTTAGTCCTTTCACATTACATGTACTCAAAATGCTTATTCCAGGGGCGCCTGGGTGGCTCAGTCGGTTAAGCGTCTGACTCTTGACTTCGGTTCGGGTTATGATCTCACGGTTTCTGAAATCAAGCTCTGCATTGGGCTCTGTGCTGACAGTGCAGAGCTTGCCTGGGATTTTCTCTTTCCCTCTCTCTCGGCCCCTCTCCAGCTTGCATGCATGCACTGACTCTCTCTCTCAAAATAAATAAATAAACTTAAAAAGAATGCTTATTGAAGGTGCACCTGGGTGGCTCAATTGGTTGAGTGACTTCTGTTCAGGTCATGATCTCACAGTTCATGGGTTTGAGCCCCATGTTGAACTTTGTGCTGACAGCACAGAACCTGCTTTGGATTCTCTGTCTCCCTCTCTGCCCCTCCCCTGCTCACGCTTTCTCTCTCTCAATAATAAATAAACATTTTAAAAAAATAAAAAATAAATAAAAAAATGCTTATTCCAATAAGAAACTCAAATTTTTGATATTTCAGAAAATTACCCGTGCTCACTAAGGGGTAACACACAGGAAAGAATACACAACATTTTGGAGAATGATAGAAAACCCTTGCATACAGTTGCTAAAATAATGCCCAATTCACAATATCTAAAGGTAGTGCCAGTGTTGCAACAACTGAGAGAGAGAAACTAAACAGAACTTATCACTGCAAACAGGAGTACCTAGTAGACAATAAATTTAGTATTTCTTACAAGTGAAGATAGAATGACCTTTCAAAACATGGTATTAAGACAATAGGGTAAATATTTAGGGATAAAAGGTCATAAATGATATATAAAAATGAATTAGAGCTTGATCAAAGGGCTAAATAGAAAATAACATCATAACTATTGGAAAATATGAACAAATATCCAACTGATCTTCAGATGGAAAGTTGTAAACTTACTTTTGGTTTCATGAAACTAAAACCAAACCAAAGTAAAAACCTGAAATGTTAAACCACATAAACTTTAAACTTAAGTGCCACCAATCATGGAACAAGTTCAAAGGTGTCAACAAAGGGGGAAATTTACAGCATATGACAGAGCTTTGAAAAAACATAAACATGTCCATAGTTACAGCAAAAAAAGCATTGATAATTCAAAAAGGAGAAACTCAAAAGACCATAAAAATAAAAGGAATTATATTCAACCTTATAAGTAATCAAAGGAAAAATACACCAATATCAACAAGAGTTGAGATGTATAATTTTGGCTATCAATTCAGCAAAAGTTTGTTAAAAACTAAGATATGATACTCAATTCTTGTGACAAGGTTGTGATAGAATTGTGGAGACTTTTATTATTTTCTTTAAGTGATTTTATATATTCATGTTTTCAATAATGAGGAAAATGTTATTAGAATAAAATCACATTTTATATATTGAAAGCATCTGTAAAGTAAGTAATAGAAAAAATACTTTTCAGTTTTAAGTGTAACTTTTGCAATTCATTTTTTATTTAAACCTAACAATGAAAATGATTAAAAAAAAAAATCTACCTTAAAAAGGAATCCAGAGAAGAAGCAGTTTTTTTCTCAGATACTTTAGGGTCAAAGGACAACATATTCTATAGTTGGAAGATGATTGGACCAAGTTGAAATGTGGATTTGTGCCCCCGCCCCTCACCATTTAAGACAAACAATTTAAATCTCTGGGTATCATTTCCCTCTTCCGTAAAATGGGGATAATCATTTCTGTCTGGATGTGAAGATAAAATGTAATGATACGTTGGAAAGCAACTATAAAAATTATCAGTTAATTCTCAAGCCATTCTGTTTGTATTCATGGAAGTATGTGTAGTTCTAATTTTGTCAATTTTTCTTCTACTCAATGAATTTGTGTCCAGGGCAGGAACACTCCTTCTACCTCTTATTTACATTTTGTGAGGTTCAATACCACTTTTGTATGCTATAGACAATCATACATTTATTCATTCAGAAAACACTTCCCTACTGTTTCACTATGAATTCTACATATTTGTATCTGACATTAAATTAGATGTTCTTCCAAAAAATCTAATGTTCCAATGTGTGATACTGGTTTTACGGTAAACTTTTTTGGCCAGTGCAGAACTATTGTCTGTCTATAACTTTACAATGGTGTGAAACACTTATATACTTTTTAAAAAGTGCAACAATCTTGACAGATTTTCTCCACTTAGGTCCTGAGGTAGCAAGGATATTTAATGAAAGGTTGCAAGTACTTTTAGTGACAGAGTATACTGAAAGGAAAAGCATAGAAAGGAAACTTGCATAGATTTTAGCTAAATCTTGCTAACCTTCTTTAGGACAAAAATGAAGTCTGTCAGAAGTTAAACCCTTTCATCTGAAAGCCCCTTCCAGGATTATGCTTTATGAAGGGAAGAATATGAGCTTCTCTCTTCTGTGTTTTTGGACTAATGGTGGCTGATTGAGTTTAATAAGGAAAGGGGGAAAGGGAGATCCACAGATGAATTTGAGAGAAAATGGTTCTTGGAGCATTTGAAATTCAAGCTATTTTTCTCAAAATAGAAAGGGTGAAAATTACACAGTCTAGACTTTAGTTATGCAAGGTAAGAGTAAAGAGATCCATTGCTTTTATTTCAACTAGAATGATAAAGATTGACGGGTCCTTGCCTTGTCAAGCATAGCTGCCCAGAAGCCAAAGAACAGCTAAAAGATACCTTGAATTATTCGTGTTGTGTTGCAGTGGCTACACTGGCTAACTCGCAGAGAGAATGCTGAAATGACCACTTTCCAAATCTGGAACTCATTATTTCACACATTAAGAAGTTATGAAAATATGCAACCCACCTATTCATTATTACTTGTACCACATAACTAAACCATCCTCGCCTGTAAGCATGAGCCAAATCAGTGTTTTCCTGCAACTATCTTAGCTATCAAGGCAGTAATCAGGAATTTTGCTTGCTACGGCATTCAGAAAACAAAATCATACTTTATAAACTTTTTAAAATATGACAGATGCCTCAAAAAGTGAAGTATTGTAAGATTAAAAAAAATAATTATAAAATTAGGGCTTTTGATAGCTAGGTATTTGCACATAACCTTGACTGTCTTAGTGTATTCACAGGTTTCTACTTATGTAAAACCTCTATCTCAGAGATTTTATTCCATTAGTTTTCACCATGAGTGTGTGAATACATTGATATATATTAATTACAAGACTGGGTAATAATGCAAAAAGAGAGGAAAGATTCAGGTTGAACTGGAGCCAAAGATCTCTACATCTTGAATAGCTGACAGGCAGACATTTGCAAAACATTAGTGAGTATCAATAAATCTTGATTTAATTGAGATAGTTTTCTTCAATATTAGTTGACATTGTTTTGAAATAGATGAAAAATTGATATAAGGAAAATGTAACCATGTATTGTCCACTTCACAAACAAATAAAACAACCACGGCAATGTCCATTTACATTGTATAAAAAAGTAAAGGTAGTTGAACACTAAAGTGGGTTATTGAGTGAAGTTATATAATATTCTTCCCTTGAGGTTTTATTATATAAGAAAAACAGCCATCTGGCTCAGATATGGTGGATACAGCAGATTATGTCAGGAAGCTTCTCTGAGTTTCTTGGTCTTTTAATTTTGTGAAATAGTTTGAAACAGTGAAATGCCATGGACAGAGGCACCACTGAATAGAGAAAGAGACATTTTTGCAATGATTTTTAGAAAATCACTCTCCCACCTAAGGGTTTTTGTGAAGTGTTCAGGGTTGTGGCTGGTTTACAGGCATTTTCATTGCAGGCAACAGGAGAGTCAGAGAAGTTTGTCTTTGATGCCCTTCGTGCCAAATACTATGGTTCACTCAGTCAGGGGAAATAGAGATGAATAGGACTCAATTGTGGCATCCAAGGACACCCTGGTGTAACTGGAGAGAAGACATCAGTAAATAAATAAAAAATACATATAGCCAGTGAGTATAGCATGGAAGCTAGCAGAAGGGAGTTGTTTTCTAGTTATAGGAAGGGTCTAGAAAGGAAAACAAATATCTGAATTTTGGCAAATGACTAAGAATTTCCCAGGTAGAAGGAAGGATAGTCAGACCTAAGTGAAGAACAGAGAGGAAAACCTCACGCGTCAGTGAGGAGTTCCCTATTGCTGAAGCATAGCTGGCAGACGGGCAAGATGGGGTGATAGGAAGGAAGCTGGAGCAGAAATCCAGAGAAAGGAGGGCCACAAGAGTAAGCTAAATAGTTTGGTTTGTTCCCAGAAGGAAATGGGAAGCCACCAAAGGATTTTAAGCATGGGACAGAACTAATCTCTAAAATTAATTTGGTAGCAGCATGGGGCAAATGACTCATGGGGGCAAGGCTTGGTCCAGGGAGATGAAGTTAAAGATACTTAAAAGGGTTCAGGCCAGGCATATTGAGTTGAAGGTAATAGATGATCAGGAAAGTAGATTCAAAAGACCCATCAGACTGACTGGATTTGGCTGGGTATGGAGAAAATTTTTAAAAAAGGAATTGGGAGTTTCTCTGATGGGATATGGAATATAAGAAACTTATACATTTAGGGGAGAAAGAAGATGAGTTTAACTGTGAGCCTGTTGACTGCGCCTAGAGGTCATTATCTGTCCATCTGGTGATCTCTAGGGTCTGTAGCTTAATGAGGAGTTTTGAGCTGGATATGCAGCAGACAGGGAAATTTTCCCAAGTCCAAGTTCCATTGGTGCTACATGACATGACTTGACTTGTACTACGTCATGGCATTAAATAAAACTGAATAATAAAGTGAGGAATTTATTCCCTTTTCAATTTTCTTTCCCTTTGAGAGTGTTACAGTTTGTTGAAGATCTGTTTTTAACTTTTGTTATCTCCCTTTTAATAAGCCGAGAGCAAGTTGGCCTCAGGCTCAAGACTTTTAGTTGGCAATAATTTTACCTGATTAAAATTTAATAAGCTCACTATTTTAGTTGTTGTTGTATTACTTTTTTTATTATTGCCTACTCTTTGTGGCAGTAATATTTATTTTTTCACTAACAGTGATAAGAAAGTTATTTTTATTTATTTATATTTTATGGACAAACTCATGAAGGTAGTATGTGTTAGACCTGGGTACAGACGCAGAGAACTATTAATGGGCAATGTTAGAATTGAGACTTGTCACATTTGAAATAAGTAGGACCCATTTGGAGGTAACTGAAACCACAGTAGCTAATGATATTATTTTATAAGGTGTAGCAAGGATTCCTAATTCCCATACATGAACTTTGGTGAGTCTGTCAATTGACAAAAAATGATCTGCAATTATTTGTACTTACGTGCATTATTTTCTTAGGGAGGAAATACCATTGTTGTTTGTTTCTTTGTGTTTCTAGTTTCTTAAAGGGATCTTTCACCAAAGAAGAATTAGAAAAATGGCAGTGAATGGAGAAGAAAGCTAAGGATAGATAGTGGAAGAGGATCACCAAATGAATGGAGAAGTAAAATTCAAAGACAAAGAAACTGGACCAAGAAAGTGCTGCCACTAACTTTGTTTAAGAGCAAGAAAGTTATCTTTGAGTCTAATGGAAGTAAAGCTATCAATGGTTAATGGTTAACTTTGCCAAATGTTCCTACACAGTTTAGCAAGCTAAGGTTTCAGTGATTCGTAGCTTCTGGTTTAAAAATATGATGACATGGGACGCCTGGATGGCTCAGTCAGTTGAGTGTCCAACTTTGTCTTGGGTCATGATCTTTTGGTTCATGGAGCCGCCGCAGTGGGCTCCACGCTGGTGGGTGTGGAGCCTGCTTGGGATTCTCGCTCTCTCCTCTCTCTCTCTCTCTGTCCCTCATCCGATCATGCTTTCTCCCTCTCTCTCTCAAAATGAGTGAATAAACATAAAAACAATTTTTTTAAAATAAATAAAAATAAAAAAATATGATGACAGTTGCCACAGGAGTTTCATGGCATGGTAGGGGTGGAAGCCAGGCTATGGTGGGAAAGGAGTTAATGGGAGGGGAAGAGATGGTGGCAAGAAATAAAAATTAGTTTTTTAAGAAGCTGATTGAGGAAAGGAGTGAACAGGACTAGATACAGGGATTGTTCAGGATCATGACAGGCTTTTCTGTTTGCTTGTTTTAAGGATGAGAGTGATATAATCTTAATCAACTTAAACAATGGAGTCATTAAATTAAGAAGAAGTTAATGTTGCAGGTGATAAAAAGAATGGCTTATGAAGCAAGGTGCAGATTGGAATGGGGCAGTGGTAGGATCCAGAGCAGAGAGGAAGTCAGCTTGACTATAGGATAGGAGGGAAGGAGAGTAGCTGAACAACTAAACACATAGGAGTCAGAAAAGTGGAGAGAGCTTCATTCCTGGGAGTGTCTGAGTTCCCATTAAAGAGGAATCATCCTGAGAGCAAAGCACAGGACAGGGACAGAGACAGGATTAGTTTTGAGAAGGGTGGCAAGCTGTGCTCAGGCTGCTTTGGAGAACTGCAGAGAATGCCAAACGATGGTAAGAAAAGATTTGATGAGAGGCTAAGTGAACAAATGACATAAGAACTAACTTTACAGTGGCATCAATTAGAAGAGTTTCTACAAATGTCCCAGGCAGCACTTTGCTTTAGGAATATAGGAGGCTGACCAAAGGACTCATACAAGTCTGGGGCTTTGTGGGAAAATGCACTGTCCCTATTCCTAGTGTTGCTAGTTCTCTCACTCATTCAGTTCTGGAATTCTATCCCCTACCAATTATTAAATGACTTTGCTCCCACAGTTCTTCTCACTCCCTCTCTATTTTTTAAATCAACTCTTGCTTCTGCCTGGTTCATTCCCATTGGCGTAATTCCAACATTACAGCTCCCATTTTAAAAACAAATCCCCATGGCCTGCTCTAGCCACTTTTCATCTTTTTCCTGAAAAAGCTATTTTATACAGAGTTTTTGCTTCCTCATCTTCCATTCTTTTTTCCTCATTATTATTTTAAACTACAATTTTTTTGTGATTTGCATATAAACTTTTATTTAGTATTTTCAATAACTATAACTCAGAGATATTAATGTATATACGAGACTAAGCAAGTATATACAGGACTTTATCCTCCTCCCATTATTGAACCCCAACACCCAGTTTTCCTCCCTGTAGGCAACCACTATTATCCAGTTTTTAAATATATACTTTCATACATAGGTTCATTCTCCTTTGTTCTATAAATGATAACATACCGTGCATACTGAATTGCAACTTTTTCTCTTTAATATACTTTGAAAATCTTTTCATCTTAGTACATAGAAAGGTGCCTTAATAATTTTAACAACTGGATAGTATTCCATTGAATGGATGTACATAGTTAATTTTGTTTGTTATTTATAAGTATTTATTGCTTTCAATTGTTTATCCATATAAAAAGTTGCAGGGAGTAACTTGGAACATATATTATTTTTCCTAAGTGCCAATATATCTGTAAGATAAATTCCCAGGACTGAAATCACAAGGTCACTAGTCTTTGTTCAATCCATATCGGTCAATCTTTTATCACCACTGTTTCAACTGAAATAGCTCTTTTCAAGGCCAAATAAAATTTCAAGGTAATTCTTTGTCTTCATACAATTTAACTCTTCTGCAGCATTGGAGACAGCTGATCCTCACTTCTTCCTTCTTAAAATACTTTTCTTCTTCTGGCTTCCATGATATTACACCCTTCTGGATTTCCCCGTTTCACTTACCGCTCCTTCTCAGTTTCCTTTTCTGGTTCTTACTCTTTTCAGTGTCCATATTTTGGGATGTTTTAGAGCTCTTTTCTCAGTCTGATGCTTTAAATACATTCTCCCCTTAAATCATTTCATAAAGTCCCATTGTTCTAAATATCATTTATATAGTAGTGACTTACACATTTTTATCTCCAACTCTGACTTTTTCCCTGAGCTTTCTCCCATCTGAAGATCGAATAGGCTGCTCAAAGGTTAACTGCTTCTCCTGACTCCTCTCATATCAGTGGGTGACAACTGCACTCTTTCAGCTGCTCTGATCATGTATCTAGGCGTGAACCTTGATTCCTTTCCTCTGTCAGTAACCATGTCTAATACATCATGGAGTCTTGTCACCTTTACTTCCAATATATCCAGGATATGGTATAGTCACAGCTATCACTCTGATCAAAGTTTAGGCTTTGAACTAGCTCCCTAACAGCCTCCCTACTGTCCCTCTTGTCTTTATACAAATTATCTCAATACAATATCAAGAGGATCCGGTATCAAGAGGATCCTGGTAAAACTGTTGCCCAATAGAAATGCTTTAATGGCTTCCTATTGTACATAGAAGAAAACAGAAAGTGCATACCATGGGTAAAAAGGCCACCAACTACTTCTGAGAGAAGGAAACACCACCGAGAAATTATTAGATCGATATAGTCTTCTCTCTTTAATACTTACATGTACTCATTGATATAATTTTTGCTTATTTATGTTCGGTCGTAGGCTCTGACATTTCTCTTTGCACCTTTTCAAGTGGAAGTAATAATTTCTGTTGCAGATGCCAATTCTGAGTTTCCCTACTGCATTTCAAGAGTTCGTCACTTTTAGAGCAGAAGTGAGCATTTCTTTCCTGTCCAATTTAGGGTTGAGGGAATGGAAAAGGAAGGTTTCTCACTGTGGGGCACAGGAGCTGTGGTTCTATATCAGATCACTACAGATGCTTCCCTACAGGTCTTGGCACCCCATCACCTAAGGATTATTCGTGCTTTCAGTTAATAGCAATCAGGAAGCAACAAGCTACATCTTGTTTACTCTGCCTCAATCAGTGTCCTTTCCACTCCTTAAATTCTTATTGAAAAAAAGAGAATCCCGCCATAGCCTTTCAAATATAACCATATCCATGTTGTTTTACACTAGCTCTTTATTACTAATACCCTAGAAAGTGCCCTTTAAAAATCCTTGAATGATTTCAGTAATAGTTAATCACATTCAAAAGGAACCACACTTACTAGATAAGAAAATGCAAACTATTACTCCTCTCATTTCCAGTTAAGAATTTAAAACTGAAAAGGCTGCCTTTACAAATGTGTTATTGCTCAATCCCAGGCATCTATAAAACTTGCCTACTGAGTTAAAGTGTCAAAAATTGCACTCTTCTTTAAATCTTCATTCCATCAGAGCTGTTTACATACTGTTGAAAGGGAACGACCCTTTGATATAACTAAGTTCATTAGTTCTGTAGTAAGTCTCAGTGAACGAGGCTTGACAAATGATTCATACCGACCAAAGAAGGTGTGGGGAAATATATTAAAACTTCTTGGACAAAATCTGGCAACTCCTAAGTTGATACCAGGCAAGAATAACATTTGTTCTAGAAACAGCTGGGTTTAACAAACAAGCCACGTAAAGCATAGAAAACCACTTCTGATTGGAAACAGTGAATAACTACTCTCATTATCAGGACCAACGTTGACACACAGGTGTGAATGGGATGGAGAGGAGCAAGAACTCCACTTTCCTTGGAGGAGATACACAGTGATGATGCTCAAACCTGCTTATGAGTTTGGAGAGGGAGAAAGGGAAGGAGAAGGAGGAACAGCAATTGTAAGACCAGAGGGATGGAGAGTCTTCCTCGGGCTTGCAGCTGGCTCGTTGACACTCCCAGTTCACAGTGAAAACCAGCTCAGAGTCCAGACCTCCTTGTTCAGCAAATACGTGGACAAAAGGGGCAACTCAAACTTAAGGATTTAGACTTGGGTTCGCCAAATCAAATTTCAAAGATTTGTATACAAATGAAACCAGAGTGAAACCCGTCTTGAATCTGTTTCACTTTCCCGGTTTGGGGTATAGCACGCCCACTAAAATTTAGTCAAACTGCAATGATGACATAGATAGTCCAGAAAAAGTGATTTTGAGTGGCTGGTGACTTCCCCTGCTTATGTCATCTTACATGCTCACTGAACAAATCGGCTTAACGATGTGACAATCGACAAGGTGCCTGAGAAATACTTTATATGCAGAAAACGAAGTCTTCTCAAGGTTTCTTCCCAAGTGCGCGGAAGTGCACCCTTAGTTCTCCGGTCCGCTATCAAAGGTCGCCTCTTTCGCGCAAGTGGAAATAACCCCAAACCTCAATCCAGCATCTGAAGCACCCAAAATACTCACTCTCCGTATGAATTCTCTCCTCATCTGCTCCATTTCATTCCTTAACTTTCTGGGCCCACAGATGCGGCTCTCGTAGCCCCTTTGGGGGCCGGAACCCTGAATAGCCACCCTCACTCAACCGCCCCCCCTGAACGGGAAGGCAGGCTTCCTTAGTCGGGCAGGACCAGCAGCCTCCCAGGCCCCTCGTGGCCGCGAGGTGGAAGCTCTGTCCTGCCCTTTACCTCAGTGCTTCGTACCCGCGGGAAATCAAGTTAGAAAACTACAACCTTCCCCCCGATCTACTCCTCCTCCCGGCTCCTCACATTTCTCTAACCGTTTCCCCCAGAAGCATCCCGCCGGGGGATGAATTCGCAGACTCTCCCGTCCCTCCAGTGCTGGATTCTGGCCGGTGCCCGGTCTCTCTCCACCCCAGCCGCCCCTCCAGGTAGGAGCACCGGAGGCCTGCACCCTCCTAAGTGGGGTGTCGGACCCCTCGCCCTTGGGCCCGGGTGGGCCCCTCCCTCCCAGCCCGGAGCACCTGCTCCGCCCAGGACCCCTCCTGCTCCCGGCAACTTCGCCCCGGGGGAGCAGAGGCGGCGGGCTGAGTGCGGAAGGGCAATTCTTGAATTCCAGCGCGGCTCGTTCGCCCCGAACAAGTGCCGGAATCCTGCTCCGGCCGCGCGGGGCTGCCGGGCCCTCCCGCCGCGGGCGGCCGCTGCCCCGCGCTCCCCGGCTCCGCTTCCCCACCCGCGGGCCAGGCCCGGGCGCGAGCCGCACACTCACCGGGAGCGCTGCCCCGCAGCAGTCCGGAGCGGGGAAAGCGGCGCTCCAGGGCCGGGAGCGGGCGGGCGCTAGCGCGCGGGGCGCCGGCAGCTGCCGGCCGGAGAGCCGCGCGTCCGGGCTACTCGCGGGGCCGCGGGCCGGCTGCGCGCTGCGGGACTTGGGCGCCGCGCCCGGCTGGGTCCCGAGCGCGGGCGGGCGGGCGGTCGCCGGGGGCTCGCCACCACCCCTAACACTTCTCTCTCCTCGCCTTCATCTCTTCCTTCAACACCCCTTTCTCATCTTGCTTCTCTCACTTTTCCCCCTTCCTCCTCTTCTCTCAGCCGTCTCCTCCCTCGTCTTCCACTGGTGCGTGGAGAAGGGCGGGGGAGGGAAAAAGTCCCGTCTCCTTAATTTGAGTGATACCTTGGAGATTATCTCTTCATGGAATCTGGAAATGACGTGAACACCTTTCTGAAAACATCTAGAAGAAAACGCCTTTGGTCTCCTTTTCCTTTTGGTTCTCCTTCCAAGTCTCTCTGCCGCTCTCTTTGGTTGAGTGGCTAGGAATGAGGCGAGGTCAGATAAGAAAAGCGAAGGGGGAGTTAGAGGCAGCGGTCTTCAGAAGTGGGGTTGAGAACCGCTCACTGAGTGGGCCTAGAGATCTGTTTATCCACAATTTCACCAAGCGGGCGTTTCCTCAAAAAGAATTCAGATTGGGGGAAGGATGACAAAGGAGTTAGGCAGGGTAATGGGACCTGGGTTCATTCAAGGGTTTATTGTAAGGCATCCATTGTGGTTTGCCCTCCAGGTGTCTCAGAATAATACATCTCTAGTATTTTGATCTGGATGTGACCTTGAGAAAATACTTGCCCTTTCCTGTTGCTGGCTTTGAATCATTTTTCCAGACTAATGTTTTATAGACCAGTAGATAGAGTCCCGTCAGCTGAAGCCTACCAGGAACTCCCCTAGAAACTTGAGTGCTTCTTGGAAGGTTCCAGCACTGGAACAGGTCTCTAACGCTAGGAAGGATGGGGCAGGTTTGTTTTTGTACAGAGCACCACCCCCACAGGCCACAGGTTGTCCCTTCTAGGACTGTTTCACCCTAGGCCTGACTTGTACATCCTTTTCCCCAGAAAGGAACCGCTGTTACTGAAGATCCTTTCTGCTCTCCTGCTTCTCAATATGTTCTGCCTTCCAAAGACCATCTTATATAGATAGATCTTGCTTATAGATTAAACCTGTATTTTCCAGCCCATCTTTCTTCTGTTAGGTCATCTTTGTTCTTTGGAATCACAAATTTAAATGAGATAGTATATAAAAAACACTAACCATAATGCTTGGCACTTCGTACTCAAGAAATGTGAGCCAAATTATTATGGGTAATTATTTCAGATTATCACATTCCCCCCCTATTTTTATTCCTATTTTTATTCTCTCACATAATTCTTTTCTTTTTTTAATATTTATTTATTTTTGAGAGAAAGAGACAACATGAGCAGGGAAGGGGCAGAGAGAGAGGGAGGCACAGAATCTGAAGCAGGCTCCAGGCTGAGCTGTCAGCACAGATCCCCATGAAGGGCTCAAACTCACGAACTGTGAGATCATGACCTGAGCAGAAGTCAGACACTCAACTGACCGAGACACCAGTGCCCCTCTCGCATAATTCTTAAGCACGAGAAGTTGATTCTCTGTACCATGATTTGTACTGTTCCAGCCCTTGTTCCTTATAAATATATGACTATGTGGTGATGGCCACTCATTTAGGAAAGCATAGTGAAAATAATAAGAGAGGAAGTCAAGATTTATAGCTTTCCTAATAGGACACAGTAGTTTCCCCAGAAGTTATAATATTGACCACCTTGATTTTACACTGTACCCAGAGTAATTTGTAACAAATCTTGTAGATGACAGCCGTGGAAAGAGTCCAAGGTTATGCTGCCTCAACAAACAGGGAATGTATCCACCTTCTACACAGAAGGATGTTTCCAGATGCTGTGTGTGGACTTGTGCATTGGAGTTATCCATTCTCATGTACACCTGGAGAGTAAATGATACATATTAAGTGAAGATGTGAGAGAGACCTTACCTGTGAGGCAAGGGGGATCTAAGGTTTCAGATGTTTCTGCTAGTGCTACTGCAGCAAACATATTTGCTTAGGTAACAGTGATGAAAATGCACCTTGCATGCTGCAACAGGATGTCGTGCCCTAGAGATATTCCATTTGCTGTTGAGTTCACAGATAGCCCAGTAGGCAAGACACAATCATAGCACTCAGCAAGGGTTACTCTGAGTAAACTGGAGAATGAGTAACTAGGCTGCTTCCTTAGATCTGCTACTACATCTTTTAGAAGCCAGAGTCTCCATGAGTTAAAGACCAGAATCTCAGTCAGTTATAAAGTTCACCACTTTTAGGTTGTTTAATATGAATTAAATCATCACAGACAAGTGCTTTTCAGCAGCTTAGATGAAAGATCCAGAAAATGTCAGTGCTTAAAGATCTTATTTGTTTTTAATCTTAAATATGCAAGGACATGTATTAATAGGCAAGATGCTAATAGTCCTTCTCTTGAGATTTTGCCAGAAAGGAGATTTTCACTAAGGACAAATTGCACTATTTTGATAATATTGATTGGTCTCAGTTTAAGACTAAGTTGAAGCTCCTTTGTTCCTTTCAATTAAGCTGACTGCACTGTTCCATGACTACAAAAGCCAGACATGAAGTGTAAAATTAAGGAAAAAGCTGAGAAGTTATAAAAAGATGTAAGTAGTGTAGACAGAATTAACACAAATAGTGCAGGCCTACATAATGTAACCTGCCTTTAATGGCTTATATTTTCCTTGAGTTATTTGGCTAACTACAGAAGGTAAACCTGATCTCATAAACCTCACAAGTAAGATCCACTGACTCATTCCATGGCATCAAAAGGTCACTTTTTAGGAGGATTATTTCAAGTTCTGTTTTTTTCTATTTTGAAAAAAGTGCTGCAGAGTAAAATGAAAACTCACAATGCAAATTAAAGCAATCAAATAAGCAACCTCTCCCTAAGTTTATGGGAAAAGTGTTTTATTTTTTCATAATAGATTGATTTAATTTATTCATTAAATTCATAAGATAATTGCTCAGTTCTTTTGGAAAGAAGTCAAACAAAAAGGTATAAAGAGGTTAAGTAAGTATAATCTAATAATTCGATAAATAACATGCAGGGGAAGACTGGATTGGGAAATACTCCCTATTATAAGATAATGCTATTTTCTTATAAGTGGAAAATATGCCTAAGTAACTCTCAGGAGAATTTTATATATATATTATACCTCAAACACCAACAGAAAAACTGGGTTCTTAGTTTAGATTGGTTCTTTTATACATAAATCATTAAAATCCCCATTTTAGCTGGCTAGATTCATAAGTTATTTCCCAAACAGGTGCAAGATGATGTAGGAGAAAGACCACTTAATCAGAACGTTGCAGGTCTGTCACTATGAAACAGCCTTACAATAAGTGAATCGGGGCACAGTTTATTGGGCAGGAGAGTAGTGAACAAGATAAACATAAACACTTAAATGATATTCTTATCTATTGCCAAATTGTTTTTTGTTTCCACAACTGTGAGAATTGCAGCATGGTGTTTTGCACACTGCCTGTAACATGAATGGACAAAAAAGTTGAAGATTATGTGAGTATAAAAACAAGAGTTATTAAGTCTACGATGATGGTATGATGGAAAAATAACTGTTGATCACATTTAGTTAAAGAGATATGAACAGTATGAAACTACTGTATATTCTGAGCCTCCAGCTAAGAGGTCGTCAATAACAGTAAATCCATGTTTCTTAATAATTTTGATGCTATTCTCAGTTATATTAAAATTGCATTTTACCAACAGCCATATTTATATTATTTTGAATATTTCAATACCATTTCACAATTTCTTGTTTAGTCTGTAGTTGTTAAGGTAACAGAAAATGGCAGTTATCTCTTTGTATTCATGAGAAAACTAGGCATAGGGGTCATGAAGGAGGTTGCATTAAAGCTGAACTAATTTGACTCAGTTTTTTCCTAGCCATTAACCAATTTGGTAACCTAAAGAAGATGTTTAATTTCTCCCAATTTCGACTTCCTAAAATTCCAGGTGGGAATAATGCCAAATGTATCTGTCTCTATAAGGTATCCTGAGTATACTGGGATATACTATTTAAACTTTCATAGAAAGAGTAAAGAATTACACAACAGATGATCAAATTTATGTGAAGAAAATTAGCAAGGAAATCAGAACAAAACCATCAGGTTTTGACACTTAAATATCTTCAAGGTTACTAATCTTTTGATCAAAATCTTATCAAGTCAACACAAAAACCAAATTTTAAAGTGCAGCTATTTTGTAGAAATGTAATTTGCGTACACAGCTTTTGGACAGCCAGATAGGGTTCTTCGCATGCATTTGTAGCAGTGAGTACTCAACCAATTGGAGTACTGGATGGCAACTTTGAGAAATAAAAACAGTATGTACTTACGATAAACATGGCTTTCTCTCTTATCCTCACAATGTCCTGCTGGTTATTTCTACATAGCTGTCGTGATAGAGATGATGCCAGTGAAAAAAGGTTGCTTTTGAAATATCAAGGTAATGCTGGATCATTGCCAGTTCTTAATAATATATGTGAAACAGGCTCTACTATAATTAATGTTTACTCTTGGAGAGTTACTAAGACAAAAAAGTAGACTCTGAGTGTTTAAAAGGGGACAAAATTACCACAAAACAGTAGTATTTAGGAGATTGATTGATATATGTGCTTGATGGAGAGCAAATTGTGATTATTTAAAAAATAATATGTTTATTATGTTTTTGTATGTATGCTGCTTCTTATGAATGTGAAATAAGACTAACTGGCTAACAGCTTAGTAAAGCCATTGATAATTTATTATTGCTCATTAAGTACAATTCTCAAAGGATTTTAATACAATTTGTTCAAAGCTCCATGTGGATTCTCTAACCATTTAAAATGCCTTCATAGTAACAGTTCAGTTGAAAATAGAAATGCAACAGTTGATTAATATGAGTAAGCCTGCTGTTTTAACTGGAGTCCTACTAAGAATGTCTGATGAAGTAGACAGTTTTCTTTGAAATTGGGTTTACCCATAACACTTTTAGTTTTCAAAGACAGAAAAATTTTTAATAATTGATTTAATTATAAATATTTCCTTATATTACCTTAACAAGCACATATTTAAATATGTAATAGTATTTGTGAAATTTTTTTTTTTACAATATGTCTTTTACTGCCTTGGGAAGGAGACTCTCCCAGACATTTTATTATTTTTCCT
This sequence comes from Neofelis nebulosa, assembly GCF_028018385.1. Lineage (NCBI taxonomy): Eukaryota > Metazoa > Chordata > Mammalia > Carnivora > Felidae > Neofelis > Neofelis nebulosa. The sequence continues at coordinate 119,127,937 of NC_080786.1, forward strand.
CATTTCATTATTATTATGCCTTAGACTGTGTCATCCTGTTACTTTATCATTTATCCTTCTTTGTTGTAATATTGGGGAAAGGTTGTGTATTTGTCTCTTTAGACTCTAAGCTACTTTAAAGCGAAACTGTTTTATTCCTTGCTTTTTCTTAGTAATTTGCCTAGTACATAGGAATTGGAAGATGCTAAGTAATCTTTGAAATGTATGCATGAATAAATCTATCAGGTATGTATCTTTAACTTTTATAATAAATTAAACCTGTTAACTGTTTTTCAAACCTATTCTGTTTTTCAAAAATGATATTTCTCGAATGGTAGAAGTTATTCAATGTCTTTTACAGAACCATCCAATGATGTTATATAAAATATCCCTCCTTTCTCTCCCCCCACTGTCCCTCTCTGGTTTTCATGTGGGAGATATTTTTAAATGTCTGCTGTTTTTTGGATGTCCATTAATAATTAAGACTGGGACACAGAGGCCCTGTATGCTGGGTTGTAACTACCCAAAAATGGACTTCATTAAAATTGATGGGTTGTTGAGCTATATATGCCATGGAAAGAGAATCTGTTATCTGGAGCTGTTCAGTTACTACAGAGAGGACTCTTCCAGTCTGTTTTCTGAAGGCATTCTGGGAATAGTAGGTCATAAGGGAACCAGAACCAGGGATTCCACTCTTTATTATGTAAATATTCACTTACTCTTCCTGCACTGTGCCTTGCATCGCTTGTTTTCTGTACAGAACATCTCTGGTGTAATTTTCCTGGAGAGTAAATCTCCAGTCTCTGTCCTGCAATGAAGACAGAGAAATTATTGCCCGGCTACAGTGGCTAGGTTTGTGGGACCTAACCATACCTTTCTGTTTCGCTTACAAGACTTACAACCTACACAACTTTTTCAGAACACCTCTAAGATCCTTTGTGCTTTCCAGTTCCGAGCCTTTCATGGGTGTGGAGGGGCCAGCTCTCACTATCTATCTCCACTTCCAGGTTTACCATCTCCTAGTAAAATATTGGGATTTCATGTCTGTTTTCCTGTTGTTTCATTCCTTATGGCTTATTGCCATTTTATTTCTTAACTGCCATTTCAGTGGGGATGTCATGGATAAATGTACAAATACATGTGTTTAACTTCTCAAAGTTAAATGAGATCTCTCTAAAAATAGGCAGATCTTTGGCTCTAATTATTTTGTATTATTATATACTATGGTATTTTACAATATGGTATTGCAATGTACAAAATGTGTGTGTCATGGGGTGCCTGGGTGGCTCAGTCAGTTAAGCGTCCAACTTCAGCTCAGGTCACGGTCTCATGGTTTGTGAGCTCAGGCCCACATCAGGCTCCCTGCTGTCAGTGCAGAGCCCACTTCAGATCCTCTGCCTCACTCTCTCTCTGCCCCTCCCCGACTTGTTCTCTCTCGAAAATAAATAAAAACATTTTTCAAAATCTACAAAATTTGTGTCATTTTGCCTTTTCTATGTTATTGTCATAACTGAAACTGTCCTTTTTGGTTTTTTGAGAGAGAAAGAGTGCATGTTAGCAGGGGAGGAACAGAGGGAGAAGGAGAGAGAGAATCTTAAGTAGGCTCCATGCCCAGTTTAGAGAATAATGTAGGACTCGATCCCATGACCATGAAATCATGACCTGAGCCCAAATCAAAAGTCAGGTACTTGACTGACTGAGCCCCTAAAACTGTCCATTTTTAAGTTGATGGAATAATAATAAAGAAATATTTGCCCTCAATTGCATATATTTTTCTTGTTTTTCCTCTCCTTTTTGAGACTCCTATTTCTATATGTCTCCTATGTTCTATACCTCTAGCTCTATTTTCCTTTCACTTTAATTTTCCTTTCTAAACGGTGATACCATGATGAGAGAATTATATTATTTTTAATCTGGTTGGGCTGCAGACCACTTATTTATGTTTATTCTCTTTTTCCCTATGTTTTCTTCTATACAATGAATAGTATTTGCTTTTCTATAACTTGGATATGAAATAGAAAAGAAAAGAGGTTTTTTTGGCTACATCCTCCTATCAAACATAGAGACAATATTAAGTAACAAAGTTTGGGCTATCCTATTGCTAAAACTTTGAGTAGAATATGGGAAGCTGGTAGTAATTGTCACTGAATGATAATGATTATACTAGTAATTCTACTAAAAGCTATTGTGTATGGAATCCAACACCATGCCAAGCAGAAGTACATTACATGCATTGTAGTATTAAGAGAAGTGCATTGGTGTAACTATTTTACAAATAGGGAAACTGAGGCTTAGAGAAGCTAACTAACTTTAATAGGCTTAATCATCTGCTAAGTGGCATATGTTGGATTGAATCCATCTGATGACTAATTCCAATGTATGCTTTTCCTTTCAAAACACCATTATTAAAACACAGTTGTATATATTGATTTAATTTTAAAGTCAAAGGCATTAAGAATAATAGTGTGCTGCTATACAGAAAATATTTTAAGGTCTGAGTTCTTGTTATTTTATTGATTTTTGCTTATTATATTGTTCTTTTTTTCTTTCTTTTTTTTTTTTTTTTTGAGAGAAAGAGAGCGTGTGTGCAAGTGGGGGAGGGGCAGAAGGCGAGGGGGAGCGAGTATCTAAAGCAGGCTCCACATTCAGCACAGAGCCTGATGTGGGGGCTCGATCTACCAATCATGAGATCATGACCTAAGCCAAAATCAAAAGTTGGATGTTTAACTGACTGAGCCACCCAGATGCCCCTCTTTTTTTTTTTTTTTCTTAAGGTTTTATTTTTAAGTAGTCTTTGCACTCAACATGGGGCTCGAACTTACAACCACAAGATCAAGAGTCACATACTGTACCAACTGAGCCAGCCAGGCATCCCTATTTGTTCTTATATATAATACATATATTATAACATACTTTATATTATCATAAAGTATGATTTACTGTTATTATTATTTCATTATCTCTGAGGCAATCCTACCGGCTTCAATTCCATCCCTTACCTTATGGCTCAGCCCTGTCCCTAGGCCTCCTCCCTTCCTTTTACTCCTTCCTTGCTTCTTTGCTCTTTTACTAACACAAGATTATACCTTATAGTATTTTTTGTTTCACATTTTTATTGAGATGTAATTCATATACCATAAAATTCACCCATTAAAAGTCTATATTCAAGGGTTTTAAGTATATTCAGAGTCATGCAACCAGCACTATAATCAATCTTAGAACATATTCATCATCCCCCAAGGAAATGCCATGCCCATTAGCTCTTACTCCTTATTTCCCCCACCCCATTCTCTTGTCCTAGGTAAGCACTGATTTACTTTCTATCTGTAGATTTGCCTATTCTAAACATTCAGTGTAAATGAATGTGCAACATGTGGTCTTTTGTGACTGGTTTCTTTCACTTAATACGTTTTCAAAGTTCATCCATGTTGAAACATGTATCAGTGCTTCATTCTTTTTGATTGCAGAAAAGCATTCCATTGTATGAATTTACTACATATATGTAGGAATGGAATTGCTGGTCATATGGTAATTTTACATTAACCTTTTCAGGACCTTCCAGATTGTTTTCCAAAGGCCCTGCAGCATTTTCATTCAATATGAGGGTTCTAATTTCTCCATATCCTTGTCAACCCTATTTATTATTTGCCTTTTTGATTATAACCTTCCTACTGGGTACAATGTGGTACTTCATTGGTGTTTTGATTTGCATTTTCTCAATGATCAATGGTTCTGAGCATTATTTTCATGTGCTTATTAGCCATTTGTATATCTTTGGAGAAGTATCTGTTCAGATCTTTTGCAAATTAAAAAAAATAATGTTTATTTATTTTGAGAGAGAGAGAGACAGAGCATGAGCAGGGGAAGGGCAGAGAGAGAGGGAGACATAGAATCCAAAGCAGGCTCCAGCCTCTGAGCTGTCAGCACAAAGCCTATGCGGGGCTCAAACCCAGGAGCGAGATCATGACCTGAGCCGAAGTTGGATGCTCAACCGACTGAGCCATCCAGGCGCCCCCTTTGCCAATTTTTAGTTGTGTTATTTGTTCTTTTATTACTGAGTTTTAAGAGTTTTTATGTATTTTAGATACAAGTTTCTTATTTGATATATGATTTCCAAATATTTTCTCCCATTTTTGGGGGGTTATTTTTTAACTTTCTTGGTTGGTATTATCTGAAGTTTCAAATTTGATAAAGTTCAAATTGTCTGTTTTTTCTTTTGTCTCTGCTTTTGGTATCATATCTAAGAAGGCTTTATCTAATCCATGATCAATGAGATTCCTCCACTATTTTCTTCTAAGAGTTTTGCAGTTTTAGCTCTTATATTTAGGTATTTAATCCATTTTGATTAGTCTTCGTATATGGTATTAGAGCAGAGTATGCCTTCCTGTCTCCTCATTCAAAATGAATATTTAATTTTTGAAGCAACAAAGGATTTGAAATAAGTATGTTGTTTAAATATTAATCATTTAAGAAATTTTAGAACAAGATACAAGAGGATATAAAAGTGTCTAATGTTGAGGGGTGCCTGGGTGGTTCAGTCAGTTAAGCCTCCAAATGTTGATTTCAGCTCAGGTCATGATCTCACAGTTCTTGGGGTCAAGCCCCATGTCAGGCTCTGTGCTGACAGTCAGAGTCTGCTTGGGATTCTTTCTCTCCCTCTCTCTGCCCCTCTCCCCCACTTGTATGTGCTCTTTCTCTCTCAAAACAAATAAACATTAAAAAAAGAAAGTATCTAATGTTGAATTTTAAGAAAACACATTTATAACTTCACAAATGAAATAGCTAATAGTTTCATTAGAATGAACTATATGAGACTTACTTTGATATGTTCATTAACATAACATTCAGCTAATTTTCTGAATAAAACATATAAAGTTACTCTTCTAAAGAGCAAAAAGCCCACTAAGTTCCAGTATGTTGCATATTACTAATTAAATAAAAACATGGCCATAATATTCATTGTGTCATCCTTCATATAATACTATATAATTAAGAAAACATTTGTTACACAATTAGGGAATTTGGCATTGTAGGACAATGTTTGTGATTAGCATATACCATTTCAGATGATTAGCACATACCCTTTCGATGGAAATATTAACTTTTTTATCTAGTCTGTGGCAGCTACATATGCAATTTGGACTGATTTTAAATGAATGCAAAATTGCAGCAATGCTTTTGTATTTTAGACAAAAGTTATTTGCAATTAAGGCAAATAGCCCTGTCTTTGATATTCGCCAGCTGCAGCATAGCTCTGACAGACTTCACCCCAGGTTTAATGTCTATATTATGCATATCAGAATTTAATAGGCAAGTATGTACATAAACTTCTACACATTAATTTTTTATATGCATAATAATTTATGCATAATAAAAGCCAATAACAACCAATGTAATATGGACAGTTTTAAAATTCATAATCATGTTAGCCATTAAGCAAATCAGAGTGGTCAATGAAAATCTGTCAAAATTTGGATTCAGTACACAATTTACATATAAATTTGTGTATATATCTGATGATCATAATGATAAACTCAGGGATAGTCATATTCTTTGCAAAAATTTACAGCATGATGAAATGCATTAATCACATGCCAGTGGATACCTGAGTTTAGTTTGACCTCTGTCATTTTGTTATATAGCTTTAAATATTTCTTGATTCTTCATTAAAATGAGGAGAGTAGCTTCATTGTTCTCTAAGGTCTTATTGTGCTTTAAATTTTTGTGATCCCATTGAATTTGCCATTACTTGGCTGGTTCGTATTTGTGTAGAATTACAATATTTGTGGTGCCATTTGTTTCCTTTTAATATTTGTCTTGCAGTTAAAACAATGGCATACTAGGATGGCAATGTTCCATCAGTATAGCAAGTCTTTTCATGTGTGGTTGAGAGTAATAGATTATGGGACACATTTCAACTTTCTTTTTATCCCCTGCTATTGAAATTAAAATCTCTGAAAAATAACTACAAAAAAAGCTTCTCATTTGCACTGTTGACAAGGTTGTGGAACACTTATTTTTATCTATCATAGGCTTATCTAGAGGTCAGCAGAGGATGTGAAACTTTCTTTACTTTTCCTATTGAGATTTTCTTAGTTTGATAGTAGGCAATCTAGGGGCCTTTTCTCAGCCTAATAAATGACTCCCTTTTGCCAAACCTGGAAGGTTGAGAAGGAGATTGGGCAATAAAGAAAAGGATTTACAGGAAAAAGAAAATGCTTGCCTGCTTCATGCAATTTAGTACTGCTTAAAAAGATAGAAATATCATTCTGAATATTATTTAAAGAGCTTAGAATCCCCCTATATAATTAAGATCCTTTTCCATTATACTTTAACTATTATCAAAGAGTATTTAATTGAATTCTGGTTTTATTTTTAAACTTGAGAAGATACACTTAAATCAACAACTTTTTTTTCCCCCCAAGGACTTTGGATGATGTTGCATTTCACTCTTGGACCTCTGGTTGCCATTCAAACCCTGACAATATTTTGATATTGATTTCCTTTCCGTTCCTTTCCTTCCCCACCCCCACCCCCCTTGTATGCTTACCCTTTCCCTTTCTTCACTTCCTTCCATTTATTGTGAACATTACTCTGTGGTTCATCCTTAATATACTTGATATCTAAAGAACTCAGCTTCTCCCGTTTGAGAAAGGAAACTGCCTTTAAATATCACATGGCTTTGCAGAAGTTAAAAATATGTAAGAAGAACAAGCTAAGCCCAAAGTTAGTAAAAGGAAGAAAACGAAGATATTAATTTATAATGGGCCAAGAACGTAAAATGGGGAAAAGATGGTCTCTTCACTAAACAGTGTTTGAAGAACAAGACAGCATCATGCAAAAGAATGAAACTGGACCCCTATTTTACAACATATACGTAACTCAACTCAAAATGGATTAGACTTGAATGTAAGACTTGAAACCATAAAACTCCTAGAAGAAAACATAGGGGCTAAGTTCCTTGACATGACTCTTGGCAATGATTTTTTTTTTTTGGGGGGGGGGGTTGACACCAAAAGCAAAGGCACAAAAGCAAAAATAAATAAATGAGACAACATCAAACTAAAAGGTTCTGTACAGTAAAGAAAAGAAAACCATCAACAAAATGAAAAGGAATCTATAGAATGAGACAAAATATTTGCACATCATATATCTGATAAAGGGTTAATGTCCAAATATATAAAGAACTTATATAATTCAATGAAAAAAACAAATATGTGATTAAAAAATGGACAGAGGAAATGAATAGACATTTTTCTTGAGAATATATACAGATTGTCAACAGGTACATGGAAAGATGCTCAATATCACTAATTGTCAGGGAAATGCAAATCAAAACCACAATGAGATATAACCTCACACCTGTTAGAATGGTATAAAAAGACAAGAAATAAAGTGTTGACGAGAATGTGGAACAAAGGGAAAATGTGTACAATGTTGGTAAGAATGTAAATTATTGTAGACACTATGGAAAATAGTGTGGAGGTTCCTCAAAAAATCCAAAATAAAACTATGATATGATTCAACAATCCCACTTCTGGGTATATATCTAAAAGAAATGAAAATAGTATCCCAAAGGGATATCTTCACTCTTATGTTTATTGCAGCACTATTCACAACAGTGAGATATGGAAAGAACCAATTGTCTGTGGGTGGATGAATGGATAAAGAAATTGTGACATATGTACGCAATGGAATATTGTTTAGCCATAAAAAGAAGAAAATCCTGACATATGTGACAACATGGTTGGACCTTGATGGCATTATGCTAAGTGGAATGAGTCAAAGAGAGAAAGGCAAATATCACATAATTTAATTTATATGCGGAATCTAAAAAAGCTGAACTCATAGAAACAGACTAGAATGGTGGTTACCGGAGGCTGAAGAGTGGGGGGAAATGGAGAGATGTTGTTCAAAGAGTACAACCTTTTGAATAACTTAAGTTCCGGGGATCTAATGTGCAACACAGTTATTAAGCATATACATATATATTATATATTTGAAAGTTGCTACCAGAGTAAGTCTTAAAAAAAGAAATAGTAGCTATGAGGTGTTAGTTAATATTTTAGTAGCAATCACCTTGCCATATATAAGTGAATCAAATCAGTATGTTGCACACCTTAAATTTACACAATGTTACATCAAAATCAAGCTGGAAAAATATATTAAATAAAAAGGTTAAAAACATGAAAAGATCATGACTATACAATATATCATAAAATATTCAATATAATTTTAGTATTGAATGATGCTATGGTACTCAAGTTTTTGAAAATCAATAATTCACACATGGATTTGCTCATCCATTCATTTATTTATCCATCTAATCAGAATTGTGTATTGGATATCTGCTATGTCAGTTATTATATCTGTGTCACAGCAAAATAGAGGAAATCACAGTCCCTGCTCTTGAGATTATAGTAGATTTGTTGCTACCTAAACTCTTTTTTTAACTAAAGAAAGTAAGAAAAAGTAAAATTGTGTTGTCCAAACATTCTAGGCAATAGACTTTATTATGTACTGTGGCAGACATGTCTATCCCAACTCCATCTTCTCCTTTTTTTCTGTGATTGTTCTTTTATTTTGTTCAAGATCACAGCGAGCACAGCCCTTGGCAATGCGTAATGTTTGGTTTAATTCAATTTCTAGAATCCTGTTCTCTGCTTTCCTGCTTTTTCTTTCAGCTAAGAGTGGCTGATGAGACCAAAATGATAGTATATGGAGGAATTTCTGCAAAGGCTCTTCCTTTCTTGAAATAAGGAACAGTGGTAGCCCACATCTTTTGTCCCTATTTTTTTCTACCTTAAAACGGACAGGTATGCAAACCTGCAACAAACATACTGTTGTCATAATCTGGTATTCATGAGAAACAAGTTAACACACTAAAGATGGCACAGCAGACAGATAGAAAGAGCAATTCCCTGACAATGCTATTGAGGAGATGAAGCAACTGTAGCCACTTCCTACTTTCAAGATTCTTATGTGAGAAAAATAAACCCTTATTAGTATAAGTCATCATAAATTGCGTTTTCTGCCATAGTGGAACAAATTCCTAATAGATACACATTTACAAAAGGATAAATAGGGGTGTCACAGAGTAACATATATTAGAACCAAGACTCACAGAGCAAGTTTTTGTATTCTTAACAACCATTGAATTAAGCGAATCATTGGTTAAGGGCTTAGAAATCATTATCACATTGATTTTTGGTTGTAATTGGATTTGAGATGTTGTACAAAATGTCGAGAATTTATTCTTAACAGAGGATGTAATTTCTTCAGTAGAGGGCAGTGATAGTGGTTACACATTCATATTTTATTTCTTACTGTCCTGTCTTTCAGAACCAAAAACAAGTTTATCAACTATGGTTGAAGAAAGTTCACTCACTTCAACTTTGAAGGTGTTTGAAATCTTTCTGAAATAGGATTTTCAAAAGTAAGGCATTTTATCCTTATTCACTAGGTCATGAACTATTTGTTGTTCACATGATTAGAGACATTTGGGGAAGAAAGACAGGGCAGGAATGGTGATTGCAGTAGTGTGCTTAGTTGTATGAAGGGAAACCCAATTTTGATTTTAAGTCTTATTCTTTCCTAAAGAACTATCTGAGTCATTAGAGAACCCTTACTTAACTAAAAAAACAGTTCTGATTTTATCATCAATACCAATTACTCTATGGGATTTCTGTTTATTTATGCTTTGGGTAGAACAGTGGTCTATAGTACTGAGTTATAGTGTTAATTCTGAAGTCTCATGACATAAGTACTTTCACATTTTTAAAAGAGTTAACTGCAGATAAGCCGTTTCCATTTGAAGAACCTTTAGTCAGTGAAGATAGATGACAGTGTCATGGGTCATTGAATGCATATGGAATTGTTTATATATTTATTTACAGCTATGATGGCAGAAAGTTTAGTAAGAACCAGAAAGAAAACCCCACTATAAACTTGAAGCGTTTTATTTTATTTACTGACTCACGAGGACTAATGGAAATAAAGTGAGAACTAACTGAAGTTATTTGGAAATTCCTTTACCTTTAAGTAAATATATAGTCCTTTAAGTCAAGAATGCTCACTCCCGATCTGGGAGCATTCTGTTAACACATACATTTGTTAGGCATGTGCTACATTCCAGGCACTGCTCTCATTATCGAATAGATGATACACACCAATGACATTTGCACAGAGCTCAAGCTCATCAGGAAGAAAAGCACTTAAAAAGAATCACAACAGTAAAATAGAGGTGTGTGCATGACTCTGCAAGACCATGGAGCAGAGCCCCATACGCCATCTGGAGAGGTCAAAAATGGCCAAGCACCGCCTTGCTTTCACATCTTCTTTTTATTCGAGCCTGATTTTGCCATCTGTGCTCTTGATTCAAACTCATCCCGCCTCTTCTAGGACCTTGTAAGCAATAATTACTGTTTCCTTTCTTATCTTTATACCACAACCTAAACATGCTCATTGTCATCTTACAAATCAAAGATGGACTGTGATTGGACACTCCAGAACTAGTTATTCTTTCTGATCCTTGCTTCATGACCATGCTTCTCAACATTTCAGACTGCAATGGAGAGATTTGCTTCTTTTCATTCCACTCAGTTTTCCACATGTGCAATTTGAATTTTGCCCTGACCACTGCTCTGAAATCGCTTTGTCCAAGGTGAGAAATGACTCACAGAGATTGTAAACTCAATGAGAGTGTGTGTTTTATCTGCCTGTTGAATTGTGTATTTTAGCACTCAGAACTCCATCTGGCACAAAGGCAGAGTGTGATAACATTTGTAAATGCATGAGTGATATTTTTTCTTTCTTTCTGTGGTATTTCCAACACCTCTGACCTTCTCTTTTGGTCATTTTTTCCCTCTTTGGTTCCCGTCCCTTCTTTCCTTCCTTCCTTCCTTCCTTCCTTCCTTCCTTCCTTCCTTCCTTCCTTCCTTCCTTTCTTATTTCCTTTGTTCTTTCCCCCTCATTGTTATTATTATCTTCTATCTATCTATCTATCTATCTATCTATCTATCTATCTATCATCTATCTATCTATTTAACTATCTTTCTTTCATCTATCATCTATCTATAATCTATCTTCCAGTATAGTTAGTATCAGTATTATATTAGTTCCAAGTGTACAGTATAGTGATTCCAAAATTTTATACATTGCAAAGTGCTCAACATGATAAGTGTACCCTTCACCTGTATTACCTATCCCCAGCCCCCCCCCCCCCCACCTCTCCTCTGGTAACTATCAGTTTTTTTCTCTATAGATAAGAGTCTGTTTTTGTTTGTCTCTTGCTTTGTTCACTTGTTTTGTTTCTCTTTTCTCTTTTCTTTTCTTTTCTTTTCTTTCTTTCTTTTTTTTTTTTTTTTGAGAGAGAGAGAGAGGGTGCAAGTGACCAAGGGGCAGAGAGAGAGAGAGAATCCCAGGAGGGGCTCACCCAAGGTGGGGCTCGTGTTCACCCTAAGTGGGCCTGGAGCTCACCTGACACAGGGCTCATGCTCACTTGAAACAGGGCATGAGCTCACCCAATGCAGGGCTTGAGCTCATGAGCTCACCCAAAGCCAGGCATGAGCTCACCTGAAGTGGGGCATGAACTCACTCTCACCCTATGTGGGACTCAAACTCATAAACCTGTGAAATCATGACCTGAGTTAAAATCAGATGCTTCATGACTGAGCCACCCAAGAGTCCCCATTTGTTTTGTTTCTTAAATTCCACATATAAATGAAAAACTATGGTATTTGTTTTTCTCTGATTGACTTACTTTGCTTAGCATAATACACTCTAGCTACATCCATGTTGTTGCAAATGGCAAGATTTCATTCCTTTTTATGAGTGAATTATATTCCATTGTATGTATATGTACCATTTCTTCTTTATCCATTCATCTATCAATGCATCTATCAAAGCACTTGGAGGCTTCCATAATACGGCTTTTGTAAATAATGATGCAGTAAACATAAGCATGCATATATCTTTTTGAATTAGTGTTTTCATTTTCTTTAGGTATATACCCAGTAATGGAATTACTGGATCATATGGTAATGCTATTTTTAATTTTTTGAGGAACATCATATTGTTTGCCAGTGTCTGCACTAGTTTGCCTTCCCACCAATAGTGCATGAGGATTCCTTTTTCTTCTCATCCTCCCCAGCACCTATTGTCTCTTGTGTTCTTGATTTTAACTTTTCTGACAGGTCTGTGGTGAGATCTAATTGTGGTTTTGATTTGCATTTCCCTGCTGATGAATGATGTTGAGAATATTTTCATATGTCTGTTGGCTATCTGTATGTCTTCTTTGGAAAAATATCTATTTAAGTCCTCTGTCCATTTTTTAATTGGATTATTTGTGTTTTTGGTATTGAGTTGTATAAGTTCTTTATATATTTGGAATAATAACCATTTATCAGATGTGTCATTTGCAAATATCTTCTCCCGTTCAGTAGGTTTTGGTTGTTTCCTTTGCTGTGTAGAACTTTTTTATTTTGATGTAGTCCCTATAGTTGATTTTTGCTTTTATTTCCCTTGCCTCAGGAAACATGTCTAGAAAAATGTTGCTATGGCCAATGTCAGAGAAATGATTGCCTGCTCCCTTGTCTAGGATTTTTATGTTTTCAGTTTTCACATTTAAGTTCTTAATTTATTTTGAGTTTATTTTGTATATGGTATAAGAAAGTGGTCTAGTTTCATTCTTTTGCTTGTAACTGTACAGTTTCCCCAACACAGTTTATTGAAGAGACTTTTCCCCATTGCATATTCTTGCCTCTTTTGTCATAGATTAATTGACCATGTAATTGCGGGTGTATTTCTGGGTTTTCTACTCTGTTCTATTGATCCACGTCTATTTTTTTGTCAGTACCAAACAGCTTTGTAGTATATCTTGAAATCTGGGATTATGATACCTCCAACTTTGTTCTTTTTTTTTCAAGGCAACTTTGCCTTTCGGGTTTTTTTTTGGTTCCATACAGAGTTTAGGATTATTTTTTATAGTTCTGTGAAAAATGCTATCAGTATTTTGATAGAGATTGCACTGAATCTATAGATTTGTTTGGATGGTATGAACATTTTAGCAATATATGTTTTTCCAATCCATAAGCATGGCATATCTTTCTATTTGTTTGTGTTGTCTTCAATTTCTCTAGCAATGTTTTATAATTTTCAAAGTACAGGTTTTTCACCTATGTGAGTAAGTTTATTCCTAGGTGTCTTTGTGTGTGTGTGTGTGTGTGTGTGTGTGTGTGTGTGTGTGTGTGTGTGTGTTTTGATGTAATTGCAAATGGGATTGTTTTCTTTTTTCTCTTTCTGTTTCTTATTTCTTATTAGTGTATAGAAATGCAACAGATTTTGTATATTGATTTTGTGTCCTGTATTCTGCAACTTTAACTGAATTTGTTTATCAGTTCTAGTAGTTTTTTAGTGGAGTCTATGGTTTTCTGTGTAGAGTATCAATTCATCTGCAAATAGTGAAAGTTTGACTTCTTCCTTACCAATTTGGATGCCTTTTATTTATTTTTCTTGCCTGATTGCTATAGCTAGGACTTCCAGTACTATGTTGAATAAAAGTGGTGAGAGTAGACATCCTTGTCTTGTTCTTGACCTTGGAAGAAAAGATCTCAATTTTTTACCATTAAGTGTGATGTTAGCTGTGGGTTTTTCACATATGGTCTTTATTATGTTAGGGTATGATCCCTCTAAAGCTACCTTTGAGGGCTTTTATCATGGGAAGATGCTGTACTTTGTCGAATGCTTTTTGTGCACCTATTGAAATGATCATATGGGTTTTATCCTTTCTCTTGTTGATGTGATGTATCACACTGATTGATTTGCAAATACTGAACCACACTTGCATGCCTGGAATAAATCCCACTTGATCATGGTCAATAATTTTATTAATGTTTTATTGGTTTGGCTTTCTAATATTTTGTTGATATTTTGTTGAGCATCTATATTCATCAGAGATGTTGGCCTATAGTTTTATTTTTCTATTTTTTTGTGGTGGGTTTTTTTTTTTTTACTGTGTGTTGTGTTTTTGTTTGTTTGTTTGTTTGTTTGTTTTTTATCAGGGCAATGCTGGCCACATAGAATGAATTTGATGCTTTCTTTCCTTTTCTACACTTTGGAATAGTTTGAGAAGACTAAGTATTAACCCTTCTTTAAATGATTGGTAGAATTCACCTGTCAAGTTGTTTGGTCCTGGAGTTTTGTTTTTTGGGACTTTTTGATTACTGATTCAATTTTATTGCTGTTAATTTTTCTGTTCAAATTTCTTATTCCTTCCTGATTTAGTTTGGGAGGTTATATATTTCTAGAAATTCATCTGTTTCTTCTTAGTTGTCCAATTTGTTGGCATATAATTTTTCATAGCATTCTCTTATAATCCTTTATATTTCTGTAATGTCAGTTGTTATTTCTCCTCTCTCATTTGTAATTTTTATTTGAATCCTCCCTTTTTTGTTTGTTTTTATGAGTCTGGCTAAAGGTTTATCAGTTTTGTCGATCTTTTCAAAGAACCAGCTCTTGGTTTCATTGATCTCTTCTATTGTTTTTGTTGTTGTTTCTGTTTGTTTATTTCTGCCCTAATCTTTACTATTATTATTTTTTTTCTTCTACTGGTTTTGGGATTTGTTTTCCTTTCTCTAGCTCCTTTAGTTGTAAGGTTACATTGTTTACTTGAGATTTTTTTTTTTTGCTTTTTTTTTTTTTTTTTTTTTTTTAATTTTTGGGACAGAGAGAGACAGAGCATGAACGGGGGAGGGGCAGAGAGAGAGAGGGAGACACAGAATCGGAAACAGGCTCCAGGCTCCGAGCCATCAGCCCAAAGCCCGACGCGGGGCTCGAACTCACGGACCGCGAGATCGTGACCTGGCTGAAGTCGGACGCTTAACCGACTGCGCCACCCAGGCGCCCCTTTTTTTGCTTTTGATTCAGGCTTGTATGGCTATAAACTTCCCTCTTAGAACAACTTTTGTTACATCTAAATATTTTGGATCATTGTGTTTTAATTTCCATTTGTCTCCATTAAAAAAAATGTCCCCTTTGATTTCTCAGTTGAATCATTCATTGTTTAGTAGCGTGTTACTTAACCTCCACGTATTTGTGTACTTTCCCTATTTTTTCTTGTGATTGGTTTCTAGTTCCATAATATTGTGGTTGAAAAGATGCATGGTATAACTTCAATCTTTTTGAATTTTGTGACTTGTTTTGTGGCCTAATATGTGATCGGTTCTGGAGGATGTTCCATGTGGACTTGAAAACAATGTGTATTCTGCTGTTTTAGGATGGGATATTCTAGATATATCTGTTAGATCCATTTGGTTCCATGTGACATTCAAAGATATTATTTTCTTGTTGATTTTCTGTTTATATGATCTATCCATTGATGTAGCAGGTGTTAAAGTCCTTAATTGTTATTGTATTACTACTGATTACTTCATTTGTATTTGTTAATAGCTGCTTTATATATTTGGGTGCTCCATGTTGGGTGCATTATATCTTCTTGTTGGATTGTTCCCATTATGATTATATAGTGTTCTTCTTTGTCTCTTGTTACAGTCTTTGTTCTAATGTCTATTTGGTCTGATATAAGTATAGCACCCAGCTTTCTTTTTACTTCATTTGCAGGATAAATGCTTTTCCATCTTTTCAGTTTTAGTCTGCTTGTGTCTTTAGGTCTGAAATGAGTCTTTTGTAAGCAGCACATAGATGGGTCTTGCTTTTTTATTCATTCCACCACCCTATGTCCTTTTACTGGAATGTTTAGTCTGTTTATACTCAAAGTAGTTATTGATATGTATGTACTTATTGCTATTTTGTTACTTGTTTGCAGTTGTTTTTGAATTTCCTCTCTGTTCCTTTCTTTTCTTACTCTTTTCTCTCAGGGTTTGCTGCTTTCTTTAGTGGCATACTTGGATTCTTTTCTCTTTATCATTTGTGTATCTATTACTGGTTTGTGGTTACCATTGGGTTAGCATGTACCCTCTTCTGCATACAGCAGTTTATACCAAGCTGATGGTCGCTTAAGTTTGAACCCATTCTTTACTTCTCTCCCCCTCACATTTTAGGTATATGGTGTCATACTTTACATCTTTTCATTTTGTGAAACTCTTGATAATTTTTATAGATATACTTAATTTTATTGCTTTTGAGCTTCCTACTTTATTTACTCTTATTAATGGTCTTTTGTTTCCACTTAAAGAGTCCCTTTTAACACTTATTGTAGAACTGGTTGAGTGATCATGAATTCCTTTTGTCTGAGAAACTCTTTACCTCTCCTTTTATTGTGAATGAGAACCTTGAAAAAATCTTCAAGTTTTTTTCTTCTCATCACTTTAAATATATGATACCACTCCCTTCTGTCCTGAAATATTTCTGCTGAAAAATCAGCTCACAGCTTTATGGGGTTTCCTTTGTATGTAACTATTTTCTGTTCTTTTGCTGCTTTAAAATTTCTTTCTTTGTCATTACTTTTTGCCATATTAATTACTATGTGTCCTGGTGTAGACCTCCCTGGGTTGATTTGTTGGGGGATCTCTGTGCCTCCTGGATCTGGATTTTTGTTTATTTACCCAGATTTGGGAAGTATCCAGCTATTATTTCTTGAAATAAATTTTCTGCTCCTTTTCTCTCTCTTTCTCTGAGATCCCTATAATGTGAATGTTATTACACTTGATGATGTCTCTGAGTTCCCTTAATATATTTTCATTTTTAGTTTTTTTTTCTTTTTTCTCCTCTTATGTTCAGCTGGATTGCTTTTCATTATTCTGTCCTCCAGGTTGCTAATTCATTCTTTTGTTTCTTCTAGTCTATGATTGATTCTCTCTAGTGTTTTTTTTATTGTTATCCATCTGTTGCTTTTATTAAAATAAGAAAACTAGCATTCTCATTACAGTAGAGCCACTTTAGTTTATATTTACTATTTATTTATTTATTTATTTAAATTATTTATTTAAATTCCAGTTAGCTAACATATAGTGTGATATTAATTTCAGGTGCAGAAGTTAGTGATTCATCACTTACATACAACACCAAATGCTCATCACAATAAGTGCCCTCCTTAATCCCCATCACCCATTTAACCCATGTCCCCCCACTTCCCCTCCAGCAATTCTGTTTGTTCTCTATAGTTAAGAGTCTGTTTTCTGGTTTGCATCTTTCTTTTCCTCCTACATTCATTTGTTTTGTTTCTTAAATTCCACATATGAGTGAAATCATATGGTATTTGTCTTTCTCTGACAGACTTATTTCACATAGCATAACACACTCTAGTTTTATCCATGCCATTGGAAAATGGCAAGATTTTATTCTTTTTGATGGCTGAGTAATATTCTATTGTGTCTCTATCTCTATCTATCCATCTATCTATCTATCTATCTATCTATCTATCTATCTATCCATCCACCTACCACATCTTCTTTATCCATTCATCAGTCAATGGGCATTTGGGCTCTTTCCACAATTTGGCTATTGTTGATAATGCTGCTATAAACATTGGGGTGCATGTATCCTTTTAAATCATCATTTTTTATCTTTTGGATAAATACCTAGTAGTGCAATTCCTGAATCATTAGCAGTTCTATTTTTAACTTTTTGAGAAATGTCCATGCTGTTTTCCAGAGTGGCTGCACCAGTTTGCATTCCCACCAACAGTGTAAGAAGGTCTTTCTTTCTCCTAATCCTTGCCAACATTTGTTGTTTCCTGTGTTGTTAATTTTAGCCATTCTGACAGGTGTGAGGTGATATCCCATTGTAGTTTTGATTTGTATTTCCCTGATGATGAGTGATGTTGAGCATCTTTTCATGTGTCTGTTAGTCATCTGTATGTTTTCTTTGAAAAAATGTCTATTCATGTCTTCTGCTTCTTTCATTCTTTCTTTCTTTCTTTCTTTCTTTTTCTCTTTCTTTCTTCCTTCATTTCTTTCTTTTTTATTTTAGGTAGAGATAGTGAGAGTGGGGGAGAAGGGCAGAGGGAGAGAGAGAGAGAGAGAGAGAGAGAGAGAGAGAGAGAGAGAGACAGACTCTTAAGCAGGCTCCACACTCATCATGGAGCCCAACACAAGGCTCAGTCATGACCCTGGTATCATGACTTGAGCCAAAACCAAGAGTCAGATGCTCAATTGACTGAGCCACCCAGGCACTCCTGCCCATTTCTTAACTGGATTATTTGTTTTTTGGCTGTTGAGTTTGATAAATTATTTATACATTTTGGATACTAACCCTTTATCAGATATGTCATTTGCAAATATTTTCCCCCATTCTGAAGGTTGCCTTTTAATTTTGTTGATTGTTTCCTTCTCTGTGGAGAAGATTTTTATTTCAATGAAACCCCAATAATTTGTTTTTGCTTCTCTTCTCCTCTAGTGTATTTTTAATTTCAGTTATTGAGTTCTTCATCTCTGATTAGTTCTTTTTAATGTTTTTTTTTATCTCTCTGATGAGAGTCTCACTGAGGTCCTCCACACTTTTTGCAAATCCAGCAAGTATCTTTATGACAATTACTTTAATTTCTCTATCAGGCATATTATCTATCTATTTTTAATTTACCTTTCTTGCTATGATTTTGTTCTGTTCTTTCATTTGGAACATATTTCTCTGTATCCTCATTTTATCTAATTCTCTGTGTCTGTTACTATATGTTAGGAGAATCAGCTACACTTCCTGCCCTTGAAAGTGGGGGTCTTATGAAGAAGAGTACCTATAGTGCCCTGCAGTGCCATATCCCCAGTTCACAAGAACTTGGAGCTTTAGGGGTGTCTCCTATGTGTGTTGTGTGTGCCCTATTGTTGTTGCTGAGTTGCTTTTGCCTTCAGTCCAGTCATTTGTAATGGCTTTCTGTCTGTTGTGGTCAGAGTTTGGTCCCCATGTTGTTAGTGGGCCATTCTGGGGCTGCCTTGGCTTCAGTTGAATCAGACCAGGCATTTGCTAGACATGCAGTAGCACCACACTTCTGGGCACTTTCCCTAATTGTCTTTTGAGATGCTTTCATTAGTGGGCAGGGCCTGCAGTCAGACCAGATGTCTGCCTCCAGCCCACTGCTGGGGCTTCAGATTGGTGTGTGTGGTTATCTTACCCTTTCCCCATGGTAGGAGTTCTTGTTGGGGCTGCTTGCCAGGCTTGTGGTACCACTTTGGATAAGGTCTGGTCAAGGGCATTTTGAAGGGGGAAGATCTACAGAAGCAGGTAGCATTAGCAAGGTTTGCCTGGGTCTGCTGTAGGAGAGAACCTAAAGCTGAGGCTGGGCTGGAGAGCATGTGTCTGCAGGAGAGCTTAGGGGTAGGGCATGCTGTTAGCAAGTTAGGTTGCCAGTGTTATGGCTTGTGCTTTTCAAATTCTTTCTACACACATGGCTTGAATGGTCTCTCTAAAACATAAAACTGGTGATATTATATCTCTAACTAAAATGTTCTAATGGCTCCTAAATTTCTAATGGTGTATTAGAAATTTAACACTAACTCTGTATCAATGATAAAGTCAATTGACTTTTATTGACTGGATCATCTCACTAAAATTAAGGCTGTGCTCATGCACTTTTTTTCCACGTTTCTTTTGATCCTCTCTTCCACTCCATTAGCTTCATTCTCAGGCTGACTTTGTTTAGCTGCAAATGGGACAAGGAGCTTCCTTCTTCAGAGAAAGGGCAGTTGCAGTCAATTCTCACAAACATTAAAAAAATAAAAAAAGCTTTTAGCTTTGTGCTGATTGGACATTCTTTGAACAAATCCCTTGGGAAATTGTAGTGCAGTGACTTATTTAGGTCTTGGTTAGTGTCTTTCAGTGTGGAAGGGGTGTGGAATTACCTTGATGGTTGAGATCGATCATGGCCCACCTCTGAACTTGCACTGGTGCAAATCGTATTCAAACTGCATAGCTTCCACATAATAGAGACTGGGGGTAGGTGGGTGTAGGACAGACAATCACAAAGCCCCTAGAAATGTCATATGTCTTCTATAAAGGGCATCCTGCCTGCCTGTCCATTTTTTTTTGTCTCTTGTAGAATACTTGTCTGCACAGTTGTTTTATACATGCTGATCTGTTTGACATTCTTTGAGCACATCAGTTTGTTTGCTGCTTCTGTACCTACACTCACCTACTCTCTCTGCATGGAATGCAAACTCCTATTATTTGTTCAAAAGTAGGTAGATGTATCACCTCTGTGAAGCCATTTGTGATGCTTCATTTCCTAGGTAGAATTTGTTGATTCCTTGCATTCTTCTCCCTTCCTCTTTACCATATACCTGCCATATTGTATGGCATTAATTGTTTTGCATGTTTAAATTGTAAGCTTTTGGAGGCAGAGAGGTTTTCTTGGTTGGTTGGTTTGAACGTGCCCCGCTCCCCCCCATACTAGTACAATGTCTGGCATCATAGTGGATAGAGTTTATCAGAGTCATGAACAAGAAATGCCATTTCCTTGAACACTTTGGGCATAAACACATTTCAAAAAAGAATATGTTTTCAAGTGAAAAGCTTTCAAGTTTCCAGTTTCAAGTATATAAGATAAGATCTTAAGAAAAATCTACCTTTAGGTGAGGTAGCACGAACAGAAAAACATCTAAACTATCTTGGAAAATAATGAAGAAAGTACTCTAAAATAGATGGAACTTGGAATGGGTCATTAAGAAAGTGCTGATTTATCACTTTCAGTTTCTCTATTGTTGGGGAAGAACAACAGAAACCCCAATAAATGTTCCCGAACTCAAGCTGGCAACAAACTTTTCAGTTTGTGCAGCACACTCTTCAGAAATTGTGCAGCAGATGATCCTTACTTGTAGAAATAAATAAATATACTACCTCCATTTCTGCTGGTAACCAAAGTCTCCTCATTCTTCTTATCTTAATTCTGTCATCTCCCTTGCCCTCAATACCAAATAAGTCATTAGGTCCCATTCACTCTTCCTTAGAACTGTCTCTCATATTTGTACTTGACAAACAAGGCTCTCTGAAGGAATAGTGAAGGCAGTAAGTAAACTTTATGCATAGAAAGTAAATTATAAAAGGGGGAAAGTTCATAGAAATATCTTGGGAGTCACAGGTGGAGAAAGTAGCCAGGATTGTAAGTAGTAGTTAGAGTTTAAAGGGAAGAAATGTAATAAATGCCTTATCAATAACTTCCTCAATTCACAGAAACTCTTTTACTATTTATATTAAGAAAATAAGACTTTAGAATTTTTCCTAGAGAAAGTAATGCACCTATTTTCCAGGGTATTTGAGATGTTTGGAAATATTATATTGGGAAGTCTAGAGCACTTCCTTCAAATTCTTATTGATGGTCTGCTGCTTACTAAAATGTAATTTCTATGCAAAACAAACAAAGCCACTACTACCAATACAACTGGCTTGTAGCCCACTCCCCAAGTGTCCTTTAGTGAGTGTTCACAAATAAAAACAAAGAAGTGATCCATTAAAGAAATGCTTTTGATTACATACCTGCTTTGTTATTTTAAGTGGACATCTTTCAGCAAAATGATTCAAATACTTTGAGGTTCTAGAATTAAATTATGTACTCTTTAATGAAAGAGTGACACATAATTTCACCACTTTAGATGAAGAAAATTTTCTGTTTCATACAGTTAGGGAGTTAGGAAGATACAATTATAGTTTTTATTAATGAGGACCAAATAAACCACTAAAATAGGTGATTCCCATAGTGACTGACTGACTAAGGAGGTGTAAGTGAAAAAATGCCTTCAGCTCCATAAGAAAAGATACTACATAGAGATTATCAATAAGCACTTATCCTGCCACATATGTTTAATAAAATAGTATTAGTTTCCAATTTCAACATTGAAAATTTCCATCGAAAAATTAATTTTCTTTGTGCTGCTCAACGTGTGTCCAGGGTGTGTCATTGAAATCTTTGTATTTTCCCTTTACCAAATCCATTTCCCTTTATCATGTCAGGGCTCAATCCTAATCAGTATACCCTGATATAGGAAGAAAAGCAGAGTTTAGGTCACTGTGATTTGAAAAAGGTTTTGCCATCCTGGACAGTCTCTCAAATGTCACACTCATGGCAATTAGATGTTCTATTTTAAGAAACATGATTATTAGCTTCTGAATGAACCCGAATAATCAGGAAGTAAAAATGAGGTAATGGACTCAAATGATGTGGCATACAATATCCATCTTTTCTTCTTCCTCACCAACCCCCCATTCAAAGCTCCAACACAGCCCCTAGATGCTAATTTCATTCTTTGGCCACGTGTCTAAAAAGAACTGGCAGAATACCCTTCAATTGGAGGAATTAATTTTTGAAAATCTATGTATGGAGCCTGA
This sequence comes from Neofelis nebulosa, assembly GCF_028018385.1. Classification (NCBI taxonomy): domain Eukaryota; kingdom Metazoa; phylum Chordata; class Mammalia; order Carnivora; family Felidae; genus Neofelis; species Neofelis nebulosa. The sequence continues at coordinate 119,150,185 of NC_080786.1, forward strand.
ACTGGCAGTGAGCTGCAGTAACGCTTAGACCACATTCACTTCGCCGTCAGGGACCTAACACTGTCCAGAATCTCATCTAGTGCTGATGTTGTAGAGCTCTGTCACCAGGAATCCCATTGTTGTTTTCTGCAGATACTTTAAAACACCAAGGATAGTGCTTAATAATGAGTTGGGATGCAAATTGTTTCTATGAATAAATTTAATAATGTGGGAAATCTTTTTTTTAAATGTTTATTTTGAAAGAGAGAGAGAGTGGGGGAGGGGCAAAGAGAGAGGGAGAAAGAGAATCCCAAACAGGCTCCACGTTGTCAGTGCAGATCCCAACATGGGGCTCGATCCCATGAACCATGAGATCATGACCTGACCCGAAATCAGGAGTCAGATGCTTACCCAACTGAGCCACCCAGGATCTCCAATAATGCAGGAAATCTTACTGATATTGTTAACCCTTGAACAATACAGGTTTGAACTGTGCAGTTCCACTTAATGTGGATTTTTTTTTTTTGATAAATCCAACATGGTACTGTAAATGCATTTTCTCTTTCTTGCGCTTTTTAAAATTACATTTTCTTTTCTCTAGCTTACTTTACTGTATGAATACAGTATAAAATACATACAACACACAATATGTATATTAATTGACTGTTTATGTTATCAATAAGACTTCTAGTCAACAGTAGGCTATTAATAGTTAAGTTTTGGGGGGAGCTAAAAATTATACATAGTTTTTGACTGTGTAGGGGTCAGTGCCCCTAACCCTTGTGTTGTTCAAGGGTCAACCATATATTCAGATAGAGTCTTTACCTAGGATAAACACATAGCCTATCGTATTTATTTTTCACTTGAAAGGAAAAATAAAATTTGACTATTTTTCTGACTTTGTTTTTTTTTAATTTTTTTAAATTTTTTTTTAACATTTATTTATTTTTGAGACAGAGAGAGACAGAGCATGAACAGGGGAGGGGCAGAGAGAGAGGGAGACACAGAATCTGAAACAGGCTCCAGGCTCTGAGCTGTCAGCACAGAGCCCGACGCGGGGCTTGAACTCACGAACTGTGAGATCATGACCTGAGCCGAAGTCGGATGCTTAACCAACCAAGCCACCCAGGCGCCCCTGACTTTGTTTTTAAAGATAAGAGTTTATGTTTTTCAGATTTTGGAAGGGTATTGCCATATATCTGAAGCTCTAAATCTAAAAATCATGAGGCATGAATATTTTTACTGTTCAGTGTAACAGCACATTGTGATATTTAATAATTTTAATAGTAATCTTGATAAATCAAGATTTATCAATACATGGTTAAATGTATTCTGAATACTTTTTTAAAGAAGGTAGAACATATGGAACGCATTTTTAAAAGATGACCCTTCCAAATACTTAAAAAATAAGTTTCAATGGTCTTAAAAGATATTTTAGTAATTTCACACAGTATTCAAAAAGACATTATTCTCTTAGAAATTTGTAGCACAGTAGTGATAATTTAGTCTAAATCTCTAATTTTTTAGGTCCAGGAATTTAAAGTGACTTTCTGAAGCTTACACTGATAAAGACTGATAGCATGTCGATTTATATCTAGATTTATAGATTCTGAAGTCCAATTTATTTTCAGCACTTCATATAGTATAGGCAAATCGTTTTTTTTTTTCTTAAAGACAGTCAGTAACTTAAAGTCTCAAATAATAAATGACTGAAGAAAAGTAATAAAAAATTTTAATTTTATCATTAAAGATTTTACATGAAACAAGAAAAAGAAGAGAACCTTCATTTATCTGAGCCTCTATTATATGGCAGTAACTGTGCCAGACAAATTTATGTAATTTGTCAATTTTGGTCATATCATCCATATTTTCAGAGATAAAATGAATCCAAAACCCTGAAGTGTCCTAATTTTCTCAAGGTCACTCCATTCCTAAGTGGCACATGTGGAATTTGGAACCATGTGTTTCAGAGAGACTGAGTGCCAAGCCCATATTCATGAATGGACACAATTAATGGTGACTTGCATTACGAAGAGTTTATGAGGAGATATAAACAATCCTACACACAGTAGTTTAATTTTACAAATTTGTATCCTATTTTCTGTATCATATTTACCTCTCATTCTAGGTAAAGCTGCCCACTTATTACTTATAAATCATGAGTCAGCTCTCTTTCTGGGAAGTTCCCATAGGGAATTGAGAGTAGCCATTCTGAAGAGATCTCCACATCATCTGTGGGCTATAACAATTATTGGTTGAGCTTCCTCAAATACTTGTAGGAGTGAGGAAAGTTAATGGTGGCTTCTGTATGAAAGATCCATCCGGTACATGTGAATCTTCAGACTAAAGTATTGTTTACACTTGTATCAGTTCCCCAAGTGGAAACAAAAAGATTAAGCTATTGAGAGTACACCAAAATAAAAGGCTTTTGGACAGTGAAGGAAACCATCAACAAAACAAAAAGACAGCCTACCAGATGGGAGAAGATACTTGCAAATGCCATATCCAATAAGGGGTTAATATCCAAAATATGTAAAGGACTTATACAACTCTAACACAAAAACCACAAATAATCCAATTAAAAATGGGCATAAGACATGAATAGACATTTTTCCAAAGAAAACATACAGATGGCCAACAGACATATGAAAAGATGTTCAACATCACTAATCATCCGAGAAATGCAAATCAAAACCGTATTGAGATATCACCTCACACTTGTCAAAATGGCTAGAGTCAAACAAACAAACAAACAAACAAACAAAAATAACAGGTATGGCAATGATGTGGAAAAACAACAACAACTGTCATGCACTGTTGGTGGGAATGCAAGGTAGTATAGTCACTATGGAAAACAGTATGGACATTCCTCAAAAAATTAAAGGTAGAATTCCATATGATCCAGTAATGACACTACTGGGTATTTATCCAAAGAAAATAAAAAGACTAATTTGAAAAGATGCATGCACCCCTATGTTTATTGTAGCATTATTTACAATAGCCAAATTATGGAAGCAACCCAAATGTCCATTGATAGATGAATGGATAAAGAAGTAGTACATATATAAAATGGAATATCACTCAGCCATAAAAAAGAAAGAAATCTTGCCATTTGAGACAACATAAATGGACCTAGAGGGTATAATGCTAAGTGAAATAAGTCAGTCTGAGAAAGACAAATACCATATGATTTCACACATATGTGGAATTTAAGAACAAAACCAATGAACAAAAAAAAAAGAGACAACCGAAAACAGGCTCTTAACTATAGAGAACAAACTAGAGGTTGCCAGAAGGGAAGTAGGTGGGGGATGGGTGAGATAGGTAAAGGGGATTAAGAGTACATTTACCATGATGAGCACTGAGTAATATATAGAATTGTTGGATCATTATATTGTACACCTGAAACTAATATAACAGTTAGTTATACTTGAATTTTAAAAATAAATAAAAATTTAAAAATTAACTTAAAAGAAATAATAATAATAATTAAGGAAAAGAATCCCCCAAGTGGGACCTATATTGGTCAGGAGACAAAAGTTTACAGTGTCTCTAACAGCATCTCTCAGACAGCTGGTGTAGTTCCCTGTTCAGTCTGAATAGTTGAATCTAATTCTTGTTTTTAGAAAGATTGCCTGAAGGCAGTTTGGCTGATCTGTCTGGTTCTCACATGCCACCAGCTGGGGGATATTTGTCTGTCCAGTGGAGCATCGAAGCAACAGCTATGAGAATCAGGGTGGGAAAGACATCCAGAAGTATTGACAAGTGTTTTATTAGATGTGAGAAATGGGGCCTTCCTCTTCTATTTCCAACAGACTTCTTGGCTGGTTAAGACGAATGGTGATCAAATCATTGTCCGGGCCCTCTCATAGGGGATAGAAAATTCAGCAGCCAGGTAAATTCGAGGTGCCTGCAACCATCTGGGAGCATTATGGCAGGACTTTTCTTTCACAGAGAAGGCTTCCAGGGCAATTCTGAAATGTAAAAGTCATTAAGACCCCTCCCTCTCTTGCACCTCCTGAGTCTAAGGTATGTATTTCTTCTAAGGTGTCTGTTGTTGCTCTCTCTCCACTACTACAAAACCTGTATGTCCTATTACAGTACTTATAATGTCACCTTTTCCCAACTATCCTCTGCTGTCATCTAAACCTTTCATCCAGAAGGTGCAAGAGGGATAAGGACATTCTTATGAAATCTTCAGAGACTTAGTGTATCCCCTATTTTGACGAGGTAGACTACTGTAGGGAGTTTGTTGTAAAGTATATCAAAGAGTCTTTATTCTTACATTCTAATGCTATGTGTATTCAACCAGAGAACTCAGGTGGCTGGGCCAGAATGACATTTGAATCCCCTAAACCCCTTTTGGTTCAGTTGCCACTCAGAGAACATACTAACTCATCAAGCCTGGGATTACTGTTAAGGAAAAGAAAGGACCACAAGACTCAGGATTGGTCAAGTTGGAATACCAAATTTTCAACATATCCCCCCCCCCACCCCACCTTTTTCATCCTGATCGTTAGGTGCTCTTTGAATGAGCAACCTCCCTTGCTTGGGTGTGTGGATTAGGAGGGAGTGAGGGAGGTGAATAAAAAATCTTTTTGAGTTGATTTTTAGGACACCTTTCCAATGCTCAAAAATACTAGATGCCTGAAGAGGGTAAGGATGGTAGGCAATGTGGAAGATCCATCAAATACCTATCAGGACATTGTCAACATTGTCGAATGACTTCTTGTGATAAAAGGAGCACCAATGTCAGACTACAAATGATTCAGAAAGTCAAACACATAATAAAGATTAATTTCAAGTGCCACAATAGTATGACTGGAGTCAGCTATCTGGATTGGGACAGCAATTGCATAACCTAAAAATGAGCCCAAGGTATTGAGGGACCATTACTCTCAATGGTAATGGCCTCGATAAGAGTATCAGGGGCTAGAGGCACCAGGGTGGCTCAGTCAGTTGAGCATATGACTCTTGATTTTGGCTCAGATCATGATCTTATGATTCATGAGATTGAGCCCCACATTGGGCTCTGCTCTGACAGTGTGGAGCCTGCCTGGAATTCTCTTTCTCCTCTCTCTGTCCCTCCCCCCTCACACTCTTTCTGTCTGTCTGTCTCTCTCAAAATGGATAAACATTGTTTACCTTTTGTGGGTTTTGTTTTTTTTTTTTTTTAAGGAGTGTCAGGGGCTAATATAATCAATCTGTAAGCACTGAGTGGGGGCCAAGTCCCTTAATTTGGTTCCTCCCCGCTTGAGACAACAGGCCAACTTTTGGTAAGAGTCTGGCATCTAGTGGGAGCCTCTGCATCAGGAACACAGAGTCCTTTACCCTGTGCCCAGCCCATGATGTTGGATAGATTGCCATTTCCTATAATGGTGATGAATCTATACAGTGACTGTGGCAATCTGTGCAATGGCAGGCTCAATCAGCAGTGTGATTCTAGCTGGCCTCATCAGAGAATAAACATTTATCATGGCCATCTGGACAAGTGGCTCAGATAGTTTGATTAGTAGCCTCATTTTCACACTCCATGGCCCCAAAGAAAAGTGTCTTTAATCTAATAGTCCATAGCTTTCCATGTGGCTGACCAAACCTCTAGGCCTTTTGCAACAACTCGAGAGTCAGGGAAAACATAACAAAGTTCATCAAGGGGAATATTTGTCTAAGTTAGGAGAACAGTTTGAGATCTGCCCACGCAGTAGAGTAAACACAGTCCTTTTCAGTTCAGCACAGCTGGTGCTGAGGCCGAACCTGCAGGAGCCCTGCGCACACCATGAGGGTTCAGTTTAGCAAAGCGTCAGTAAGGCGGGCCCTTCTGGGAGAATCTCTGTGACCTGACTGTAGGACTCATTGAGCAGACAGCTCTGCTTCAGGCAGTGGAGCGGGGAATGAAGTGTCCTTCACAGGTATAGCTGCCCCTTTCTCAGGTAAAGCTAAGATGCTGCTGGGGCCAAAATGCACATGCTGTTTCTACTTGAAAAGTGAGCCTTGTGCACATGCTTTGTCTCGTTAGGTCTGGTCTTCATTTGTTTTTCATCTTATCAGACTGTAACTAAACTGCCCTCTTTATATTCCCTGCCCATAAATACAGCCCATCCCAAACCCATAGCAGGCTTGCTTGTAGCTTGCTGCAGTTTGTGTGTCCCAAATTGCAATTCCTCTGCTATTCCTGAATAAATTCTTTTCTTTTTTTTTTTTTTTTTTTTTTTTAGCTTTACTCAATTAACCTCCTTATTTAGGTTGGCAAGTCTCACAAGTCTCCCCACTTCGGATACAAATCCATGTTGCCACCCGTGCTTCTTCGGATTATATGATCAGAGGTTTCTGTGATCCACCCCTCCTTGATTTTGATTAATTTGCTCAAGTGGCTCACAGAACTCAGGAAACCTGTTTACTGACTGAATTACCAGTTTATTATAAAAGCTTATAACTCGGGAACAGCTAGATGCAGAGGTGCATAGGATAGGTATGCGGAAGGGGAGTGGAACTTCATTGCACTCGACAAAAGCACCACTCTCTCGCATCTCCATGTGTTCACCAACCCAGAAGCTCTCCAAACCCCATCCTTCTGGGTTTTATGGAGGCTTCATTTCATAGGCATGATTGATTAAATCATTGGTCACTGTTGATTGATTCAACCTTTAGCCTCTCCCTCCCTGGACTCAGGGGGTGGGATGGAAAGATCCAGCCTTCCAAGCACAGGGTTGGTTTCCTTGGTGACCAGCCCCCACCCTTAGAGGCTTCCCAAAGGTACTGCATTAACATAACAAAAGGCACTTTTTGTGGGTCTCATCACTTAGAAAATTCCAAGCTCTTTAGGAGTACTGCAAAGACCAAATATATGTTCCTTATCATAAATCACAATATTACACTGCCCCTGGGCCCTGACCCTAGGCTGCTCCTTGCTTTCCATAACTGCTCTCACTCCTGAACATACCCATCCCAGGAGGTAACAGCGGGAAAGGCAGGTGATAAGAGTTAGACTCCTAGCTGCACTATTAATTGCTTTGTCAACTTGAGCACTGCCCTGGTCCTCTCTGGGCCCAAATCTCCAAAATTTATTACCCTCCAGGAGGGTAATAAAGGAGGCATACAGTCAGCCTGTTCCAAGCTCCTTTTGCTTGTGCTATTCAGAATCCAAGGCACCAGTAGTATATGGCCTAGGTGAATGAGCCAACACATACCTTGTGACCCAAGATCACCCTACAGTGTTGATTTATTTTAAAAATCATGCTTATAACAGGGATGCCTAGGTGGCTCAGTAGATTAAGCTTCCGACTCTTGATTTCTGCTCAGATCATGATATCACCGTTTGTGAGATTGAGTCCTGCCTTGAGCTGTAAATCAGGGGCTCAGTGAGGACAGCACAGAGCCTGCTTGGGATGCTTTTTCTCCCTCTCTTTCTGCCCCTTTACTGCTTGCGCTGGTGCTCTCTCTCAGAATAAATAAATAAACATTTTTAAAACAATTATTCTTGCAACAAAAATTATAAGCAGCATTTATAATAGAATTGTTAAAGTTTATTTATTTTGAAAGAGAGAGAGAGAGGGAGAGAGAGAGCATGAGTGGGGTTGGGAGTTGAGGGGCAAGGCACAAAGAAGAGACGTAGAAAATCCCAAGGAGGTTCCATGCTGTCAGCATGGAGCCTAATGCACTGCTCAATCTCAGAACTTCAAGATCATGACCTGAGCTAATATCAAGAGTCAGACATTTAACCAACTGAGTCACCCAAGGCTCCCCTTACTAAGAATAAGTTTTTAAAAAATGTCTTCTCACATATTGACTAGCAATTTAGCTTCTAAGATTATGAAAATAAAGTATTACTGAGCCCATAATTAATGTTTGACCATGTAAATTAGACATAATTGTTATTGCCATTGATTTCTTTATGAGCGAATCATGAGGGCTTTTTTTTTTTTTTTGTCTTCTGGGGCTTTGACTTTATGGAAATAATGTATTCATATTATTCTATAATGACTAAAACCTAAAATAGGGTTTTTGGCACAAAATTGCAGTATTATAATAACCTGGCCACATTTGGAATTTTGTCATTTAAATGATTTCAATTCAACACAGTTGAAAACCCTGTATGTGACTCTGATGTTTGATTTAGTTATTTCCAAATCCTGTCAAGAGGGGAGAATACCTGCTTTGCTATCACATATAGAGTTATTCTCCACATCTGCTAGCTTGAAGTCTGGCTTTTGCTGTTGGATATCACAGTTTCTAGGCGGGGAAACAAATCTTTGAAGAGGAAAGTATTTTTTCTAGGAAGACCTCCAAAGATGATGGCAAGGATTATCTCCTGATATCATACTCCTAACTATGATCTTTCTGTCACAGTCATAGAGCTGTGGCACAGTTGTCATATATATGTGATGTATATATCACATGCCATAAGTCATATATGTATGTCACATAGGAATATATGTACATTAATGTGTGTATGACATTTATGTGTATATATGCCATATATATATGACAACTATGACAGCTCCATGAGTTACTCACACACAGACACACATAGGCACACACATACACACAGCTTTCAAGATAAAATTAATACACAATAAACTGCACGTTTTCGAAGGGTACAGAGTGGTCAGTTTTGACATATGTATATATCTGTGAAATTCACAATCAAGGTAATGAACTCATCCCTAACCCCTAAAAATTTCCTCCTGTTCCTTGGTAATTTTTCCCCAATCCTCCTATCCACTCCTTTCCCTGGCTTATCGTGAATTTACTTTCTATCACTATATTCACTTCCATTTCCCAGAAATTAATAGAATGTTTTGTCTGGCGTCTTTCACTCAGCACAATTATTTCAAGGTGTATCATGTTGCATTGGGTATGAATAGTTTATTCACTTTAATGCTGAGTAGCATTCTATTATATGAAATTACTACAATTTGTTATTCTTTGCTTATTCAAATGTTGATAGATGGGTTAAATTGTTTCCAGTTTTTGACTATCAAAAATAAAGCTGCCATGAACATTCATGTAAAAGACTTTATATGGCCACATGATGCTTTCATTTCTCTTCTAGGATAAATACCTAAATGACTTAATCATAAGGTTAGGTATGTTTTTGAACTTTTTAAAGAAACTGCCATATTGTTTTTCAAAGTGGGTATATCGTTTTCTTCTAAGAGCAGTGTATGAAAGTTCCTGTTGTTCCATATCTGCATGACAATTGATAGAGCCGGACTTTTTAGTAGCTGTGCAGTAGGGTCTCACTATGGTTTCACTTTGCATTTATTTATTTGATATAGCTCTGGTCAGTTTGTCTATTTCTTCTTCAGTTAGCTTTGGTAATTTTTTTTCTTTTAAGGAATTGTTCCATTTCATCTGAAGTGTCAAATTTATTGACATAAAGATGTTCATAATATTTCTTTTATCATTTTAATCCCTGTAGATTCTGAAGTAATAAGGAGTCTTCCATTTCTGGTATTGCTAATTTGTGTCCTTTTATTCCTGACAAGTCTGTTGAATGAATAGTTTATCCATTACATTTATCTTCTCAAAGAACCAGTTTTGGGTTCAAAACTGGTTCAAATCATTGCTTTCTATATTGTTTTGCTCTTTACTATTTCATTGATTTCTGCTTTAATGTTCATTATTTCTATTCTTCTTATTTTGGATATTTGCTCTTTATTTTCTACTTTCCTGAAGTGGTTGCTGTGGTCACTGATATGTGATCTTCCTTCTTCTCTAATATATCATTTAGTGCTACAAATTCCCCCTCCCCAAGTACTGCTTTAGTAGCATTTCACATATTTTGATATATTGTGCTTTCATTCTCATTCAGTTCAACATACTTTCTATTTTAGCTTTGATACCTCCTCTACCCAAGGGTTATTTCTAAGTATATTATTTAGTTTTCAAATATTTGGGGATTTTCCAGGCATATTTGTGCTATTGATTTTAATGTAATTCCATTGTTATTAGATAACATTTGCATAATTTGAATCTCTTTACATTTTTGAGACAAATTTATGGCCTAGAATATGGTCTATCTTGGTAAATGTTCCACACACACTTGAAAAAAAAAGATGTATTCTGCCATTGTTGGGTGGAATATTCTATAGACATCACTAAGTTAGGTTCATTATTAATATTGTTCAAGTCTTCTGTAACTTATTGATTTTCTGTCTACTTATTTCAATTATTGAGAAAGGAGTATTGACATCTCTGACTACAGTTATGGATTAATCTATTTTTCCTTGAAGCTTTAACAGTTTTTGCTTCATGCATTTTGAAGCATTATTATTAGGCATGTAAATGTATGTAAATATTATATACTACTAATAAATCGATCTCTTAGGATTCTGAAATGACTCCCTTGACTCTGGTAATATTCTTTGCTCTGAATCAGCCTTGATATTTATATTACTCTAAATACAAAATAAAGTTCTTCTTCCAAAATTATCTTGTTATAAGCCCATAATATTGCCTAGAATGACTGTGACACAATTTATAATAATTATTCTTTAATCGTTAGGCTTTCAAGATTTTTTTTTTTTCGGGGCGCCTGGGTGGCGCAGTCGGTTGAGCGGCCGACTTCAGCCAGGTCACGATCTCGCGTCTGTGAGTTCGAGCCCCGCATCGGGCTCTGTGCTGACAGCTCGGAGCCTGGAGCCTGTTTCCAATTCTGTGTCTCCCTCTCTCTCTGCCCCTCCCCCGTTCATGCTCTGTGTCTCTCTGTCCCAAAAATAAATAAAAAACATTAAAAAAAAAAAAAAAAAAAAAAAGATTTTTTTTTTTCACCACAGAACTAGTTCTGCAAATATGCTTGTAGATATATTCTTAGGCATGTATTTTTATTTCTGAGTTGTTTGATTAAAAGATAATACATATTCTCCAAAAAAAGTGTATCACTTTGGAGTCCCACCAGTGAGGTATGAGAAAGCAATTTTCATCCCACACATTTGTCAGCATTAAATGCAATTGTACTTCCATTTTTCTAAATTGATAACTGAAATATGATATACATATGTTGCTTTAATTTGCATTTCCCTGAATAATACCAATGTGGAGTATCTTGCCCTATTTTTATTATTAGTTGTTTGGGTTTCTATTTCTTGAGTGGCCTATTCTCTTTATAGATAAATCATAATATCAGTTTGATTTCTTTTCTTTTTAAGGTTGGTTTCTAAGCTAGTGTTCCTTAAAAAAAAAAGATAGTGTTCCTTAATGTCTAAGTATTTTGCTAATATTTTGCTATTTTTTTCCTTAATAAGTGAAACAAAATGTAGTCCATCCACATACAATGGAATACTATTGTTTGGATAAATAAATACTGAGAAGTAGGATTGCCACATCACATGGCAAATCTATTTCTAATTTTTTAATATAATTTATTGTCAAGTTAGCTAATATACAGTGTATACAGTGTGCTCTTGGCTTCAGGAATAGATTACCGTGATTCATAGCTTACATACAACACCCAGTGCTCATTCCAACAAGTGCCCTCCTCAATGCCCATTATCCATTTTCCCCACTCCACCACCCTTCCACCCCCATCCACCCTCAGTTTTTTTTCTGTATTTAAAATTCTCTTATGGTTTGCCTCCCTCTCTGTTTGGAACTATTTTTTTTCTTTCCCTTCCCCCATAGTCTTATGTTAAGAAGTGAAACATGAATGAAACATATGAGTGAAAACATGTGTTATCTGTGTTTCTCTGATTGACTTATTTCTCTTAGCATAATACACTCCAGTTCCACCCACTGTTTTTAATTTTTTGAGGAAACACCATACTGTTTTCCATAATGGCTGTGCCAGTTTACATTCCCACCAATAGAACACACAGGATTCCAATTTATCCACATCCTTGCCAACACTTGTTATCTTTTAGTTTTCAGATAATAGCCATTATTGAGAAACCTAGTTCTATGAAATATAGATGAAAAGTTTGTTGGAAATTCTCCATATATGCCTTTTTAGGTCTTTTCTTTTGAGTTTACCAGATTTCCCAGAGAAGAATTTCCCAATATTCTATGTAGAGACTGTTTAAATATCAGACTTTTAAGAGTCAAGTTGTAGAAAGGATATGGGGTCAAATGTCATATGTTCGCTAGTTCTATTTTTGGTATAGAATGCAGATCCTCAACTGTATCTAGCATAATTTACCATAGAAACTCTTCATTATATCTTCTCTAATGAATATATTTCCAGAAAAAATAGTAGGGGTGAAGGAATGGGAGGGGGTCTCATCTAAGAGTATGAAATGGAAATCTGAATGCTACTCAAACAACTTTCACTTAATCCTCCTGATATTTTGCTTCTCTGCCTCCCCAGTTATAGAGGTATCTGGTGCTATTGATACATGAAATTTTTGAGCATTCTGTGGTGTAAACTTTTTCACTTGCTGAATTAAGGTTTGATTTTCTTAGATATTCTGTATCAACCATCTGTTTTCACCTTTGTCTTCTGTTGTATCCTTTGCTGTCCCTCTATGTTTATCAGGTTATGTCTTTAAAATCTCTTTACTGTAAATTGATTGGATTTTCAGGAGAAAGTGCCATTATATTGCCATTTAGTGCAAAATTCAAAGTTCAATTTAAATGCCAGAGTGTTATCCAAGGAAATCTAGAGGACATTAGCTCCCTCCAATTTGCTCTGAAAAATGTCTGCTGCATGTTTCACAGTGTTGACTTTATCTCTGTTTATGCATATCAAGAGTGCTGTCTTTTCCCTTTATCTAAGCACTCAGTGACCCTTGTACTGCCTCTGCATTGTGCCCATGTTGGGGAGTTGAGCAGAACTATGTTCTACCAGGATGCAGGAAGAGTCTCCTGACTTAGCTTTGAAGAGCAAAAGAATTTCTCTTTGAACTAACACATGGCTGACATCACTCTTTCTCTGTAAGTCCTGGCCACAGTAGCTCAGGATATTGCTAATCAATCATTTCCTGTTCCATGTAACATGAATGCACAAGCTTAGGACACATAAGTCTAAATGCCAATGCCTTCAGACATTGGTTTGAGGGGAAATTGTGGGTCGAAAGTCATAGCAATTTCTAGCAACTTATGGAATACAAGTGACAACGGAGTCTTTTTATAAGAACATCTGTCTGACAAGTGTGTGTGTGTGTGTGTGTGTGTGTGTGTGTGCAGGTGTGTACATTTCTGCCTAAGTGAGAAGGTTTCCCTTTCTACTTGTATGAGCTTTTGGATATCAATACAAATTTGTTAATTAAAAAACATTCTGCTATAGTAGTTTCATGAAATACCATGTCTCATACACACATACATAACATATATCATATATAATATCATGTATATTTATATATAATCTACCTATTCAACTGGACATACATAGGGAAAATTGTGGGTGATTATTAAGATGTATCACAATAGTTAACTGAGATAATGTAGTTTCTATCATTTAGATTTGTTTTCTGACTCATCCCCAACTGAGTCCTATAAAGCACAGAAGAGTTATAACTAACCCTCTCAAAACTTTTGATGCATAACCATCAAAGTTTTGAGATCTTAGCAGAGTGGAAAACAGAGGTCAGAGAGGAGTTCTTCCATGATTGAGCACAAGGTCTTCCTGGTGTCTCTGGAAGTGACTTTGCAGAATTGGGCCACAGCTTGGGAGAGTAATGGCAGCACCTAGCTGGAACTGTATAATAATTGTGATGTCTCTGGTCACTGACAGAATAATTGAGCTGGGGGAGGGAATGGGGATGAGACATTATCAAATTGCTGAAATTCTCATATTACCGGGTAAGGTTAAGAACCAGTGAAATTTGAATTACAGTTAGAAGTGTAATGTCACCTATATGAGTAGGTTGAGGAAGTTTTAGTTATGCTAAAGGGAAATAAGTTTATTAGTTGTAAGAACCTTTTTCCTTGGATGACAGTACTTCTATCAATAGGGGAGCTCTTACATGATAAGGTATCATTCTATAGGGTTACAAACAATTTTTTTCCCTATTGAGGGGGAGTTCTTTTTACCTTACTTTTATCACTACATAAGAATGATTATTAGAAGATTCTTCTAGCATTATCCTTTTTAACTGGCATCAACTGCCATGGGATCTTTGATATACTTCTCTCTTGAACGCAACTCAGAAACATTATCACATTTGCCATGTATATAGTAGCCCAGGTGCTTATACTAGATCCATATTTGCTTTGAATATTTTTGTAATAGTAGATCTTTTAATTTTTATAAAATGGAATGTAGCTTAAAAACAAGCAATTTGTAGTGATTTATCTACCTGGATTCTTCTATTATGAGAAATTATGAATGCCACATGTGATTAATTTGTTTGGTAAATTTTGTAGACTGTCTAATGGCATACATTATTTGACAATTCAAATAAGAGGAATTTACAACATATGTGGTAAGGTTTGATTTTTAATAACGAGACACATTATTTGCTGTTCAGCTCAGTTCTTCAGCCTAATAAACACATCCTTTCCCCAGCAGTTTCCAAACTAACTGCCCATGAGCACCAGGACGGAAGTGATTAGCAATTGTTTTCTTTCTTTGTTTTAAAATTAAAGAAAAATGTTTATTCATTTTTGAAAGAAAGAGTGAGAAAGAGAGAGAGAGCAGGGGAGGGGCAGAGAGAGAGAGGGAGACAGAGAATAGGAAGCAGGCTCCTCAATGTCAGCCCAAACCCCTACGTGGGGCTCAAACCTAGGAACCTTGAGATCATGACTGGAGTCGAAGTCAGTCACTCAACTTATAGCTACCCAGGGACTACATCTTTCTTTTTATTTTTTTAAGATTATTTCTTTATTTTGAGAGGGAGAGAGTGAGTGAGAGTAACAGAGAGAGAGAGACTGGAAGGGGCAGAGAAAGAGGGAGAGAGAGAATCCCAAGCAGGCTCTGCACTGTCAACCAAAATCAAGAGTCGGATGCTTAACCAACTGAGCCACCCAGGAGTCCCAGCAATTGTTTTCTTTCCATATGGGATTATGAATATTTTCTTTATTTCTTGATTCAAATGTTGACAGTTTATTTACTCTTGATGCTTTGCCCTAACTCCTCCAAATAAGTGTTTACATTACTTTGGGGATGAGAAAAAGATTATCTGAAAAAGAAACAAAATGAAAAATTCCACTGACCGTTAAATTCGTAACACATAATTTCTTTGGTTGGTTGGGATTCTGGAAGTTGTATTTTCTTTCAGGAATACTTTATCAACAAGGAAGAAAATACTATTTAAAAGGTATTGATTCATTACTCAAACTTGAGAGAGAAAACACAAGAGGAAATAGGAAATGTGTTATTCAATCATTATATTTTGTATCAATTCTCTATCACTATATAATTGTACTTAATTTTACTTGGTAAACAATTCATATTCTGGCTATTTCATTTAGATGACTCACCATGCTATACTGTTATATTATTAGTATCAACATCTGTGGCCATTGTAATCCCACCAGACAAATTAGGCATCCAGATTTTTTTTTTCTTTTTAGGTCCTAGAATCAACAAATAGTGAGGATTACAAATTGTCATATTGTGAAGAATATCTCATAAGTGCAAAATAATAGCATTTAATACTTTCGTTTTTAAATGCTTTTAGTTTTTTGAAGGATGAGTTTGGAGGAATTGATGTTCTTTAAAGAGAATTATATAGGAAAGGCAATTACATATTTTTTATTACAGATAGGTATTTTTTATTATTATAAAGGAAGTAAACATTGAGGAAACCTTCCTGTGTGTGAGTGTAAGTACACAAGACATGCTAGGTACATTGCAAATCTCATATTTGGTGACTGGTGATTAACAAATCTTCACTTTAAAAAGTGTGGAATGCATATATAGAATATATTGTTTTCCAGCATAGGTAAAATGGATCATAGATAACTTATATGAGTTTTTACTATATTTGTAGAAAAATAAGGTTATAATTGGTATCTATTAAACTATTTATTTTTTTTAAGTTTATTTTGAGACAGCAAGAGAGTGGGGGATGGGCAGAGAGATGGAGAGAGGGAATCCCAAGCAGGCTGCACACTGTCAGCACAGAGTCAACATGGGGCTCGATCTCACGAACCGTTAGACCATGATGTGAGCTGAAATCAAGAGTTAGATGCCCAACTGAATAAGTCACCCAGGTGCTCCAGTATCTATTAAACTTTCTAGCAAATGTATGTTAAACTTGGCTTTATGTAGCAGGCACCAGAGTACAGAACAGTGCATCTTACATTTTACCCTCCTTTCAGCTCAGTCCAGCATGTTGTAAGGAACTTGTTGATTTAAAGTTTCTATTCTAGATGAGAACTATGAAACTATCTCTGATGAACTCAAGCCCTCTCTTATGAAAGTCAGTCATCCCATCCCCAGACACAATAAGAGGATATAGTTCTTCCCTCAAATATAGATAGAGGAAATCCCCGATAATTTGGATTACTTCGGTTTTATAAATCTGAGCTGTTGTAACCATAGCCTTTTAGAATCATATAATTCTTTCCAGAAGCACACATGACACAACAACCAGACTAGAAGTATTTGATTGTAAAACTTCACAGAAGTATAACTACTTGTCCCAGCTATTTAGACCAAATGAATCTTTTTCTGTCAAGTTTTTGGTATGACCCAGTTTTAGTCTCTCTCTCATGAGGTCATTCGTTAGAACACTCTTCCTGTTTCTATCCCTATCTAATACCTCCAGCCTCTAATTCCCAGTCCCCTCATTGTCTGCTCCAGTCATGGCACCAATTTAAATTTCACTTTGCCACTCTCTCTGGATTTCTTTGCTAAGATAATTTATTAGAGGATACGATGTGGCACTTGTTTATATATATAGTTTTCAATCAGTCTGATGTGTCTGGCAGAGATATTTCATCTGTGGTGGCAATGTGGATCATTTGGAAAGCTGCTAAAAATCTTAGACATATTTTTGGATGACAAAGCTATACGTCATCTAACCAAACTCCCAGTTCCTATAGGTGAGGTCCTAGAGACTTGTTTCTGATCTGCAGGTGTTAGGTTGACATTCCTGCATTCATTTAGTCCCATTTCTTCATTTCTCAAAGAACATGATATGGGGGGGGGGGGTATTTGGTTGTGGTTGTGTTGGAAATTTTTTAGTGGAAATATTAGAAGTGCTGCACAACTTTTCCTTGAAAAGAACTGGGTGATATACAGAGATAAGTGATGCCTGTGACAATTTCTTCTCTCTATAAATGTAATGAAATGAGTTTAGTTCCACTCCTCAATTGTGGGTTCTCAGCTAATTGAGATGACTATAATTTGTAGAGAAATGAATTATTTTTGAATAAAGAGAGATTTGAAGAAGTTCTATTTTAAGTATCTACAGTTCACTAAATGTAAAGTAAAAGCTTTTAATATCACTGACCTTCAAAACTGGAAGGTTAACTCAGTAATGTAATACTCTCTGTAGTACTATCTGAGCCCGACTTTATAGATGCATGATATCTGTCTTCAACAAACTCAACAAGTAGTCAACTAGTTTTGTCCTGAGTACCTTCAGCAGAGGAAGACTTGTGGAATACATGCTTTGAATAGAATATTATTTATCACATAGGTACAACAATTACTTTTAAGTGTAAGCTGTCAGGCGCTATTGTCATGGTAAAGCCATGGTTTTCAAACCATAGCTTGCCACAGATCACCTACACGCAACTTAGCCAAAAGGCTAAAAAGCAATTGGAAATCGCTAGAAGATTTCCTAAAACATACAGAACTCTGGTGTTTTTGATTTTGTAGTCCTCAGGTGTGGCTGATAATTTGAATTTCTAACAAGTGCTGAAGTGATCCTGTGCTGATCCTGTGGCTCTGGACTACACTTTGAGAACCCCTGCTCTGAAAGTAACTTCCATGTCTATACTCTTCTAGTATCTCTTATCTGACTCCCATGTCAGGCTTTTCTATGATAGATCTGTTGGGCTTTAAGTAATTTACCCAGTTTCTTCTACTTCACCTCATCTCCCTGCTTCCCCCCTCCTTATTCTTCATCTCCTCCTCCTCCTCCTTCTTTTTTGTTTGTTTGTTTTTTGTTTTTGCTTTAATCACACTCTATTGGACTATCCCAATCTTCAACTTTTGAGAATGGTTTATTAGGATGAAGAAATAACATTTATTCATTTAACAAGTATAGCATGTACTAAACATTGTTTTGCAAACGGTGGTGGGAAAGACAGACAAGGTATCTACTCTCCTAAATTACATAAATTAGTGAGGTTGGAGAGATAGGAAACAAGTGAATTAACCAGATAATTTCAAATATAGAGTGGGATAAAATAGGGCAATGGTCAGGGAGATGGGGTGGTGAGTATGGAATATGCCACTTTAGAGTGTGATATTTTAAACTAGTACCTGAATTATAGGAACATAATGTCTTTTTTGGAGTAGAAAAAATAATGCAAATGAATCACAATTGGCTTCTCCTATTGCAAACATCTCTATTTCAAATTCTCTAAATTCCTCAATCTTGTAATGTTTACATTTTTATCTTTATCCTTTCCAGGTGTCCTCCTGTTGTACTTTGTTAAGAATCTGTGAACCTATTTATCTGCCTATCCATCTAGTATTTCTATCCATCCTGCCCTTGAACTTGTTACATTTAGTTACCACGGTATCACCCTTTCCCCCCCTTCCTCTAAAGCATTTGGGAAGTGGAAGAATAAAAAGAGAAAATTTTCGAGTCAGGAGGACCAGTGTTTAGAATCCCCCCTGTGACACAGATCAGCAGTAGGAATTCAGGCAAGATAGTTTCTAGATTAAACTTCCCTAAAACATGGACATTATTATATTTCTACTCTGTTAACTATTAATTAGCACTCCATGTCTTATAATAAATGTCCAGTGCACTCAGTTACACCCTTCACTATTTATCTGAACATTTTTCCCATCTTACTTTCTTCTTTCCCATTTTCAAAATCGATGATGGAACAATCAACTATTCTGTTTTCTAGTCTTCTAATTCTCTTAGTTCATAGTCAATGATTCTTTCCCCCAAGAATGCCTTTCCCCCCAAATTCTAGTAATCCAAATTCTATGAGCAGTTTGTTACAAGCACATTGGCTCCTCTCCAAATTCCACTTCTATTTTTCAGCTGGAAGTGAGTATGCCCCTGTTTTGAATACTGGTAGTATTTATTTTGTAACTCATTTTGGATGATCACTTTGTACTTTACACATATTTGTGTAGTTATTGTAGCTGTCCTACATAAGTTTAGGTGTCTAAGAAAGAAACAGTATCTCATCATCATAATCATCCAAATACCTAGGATAATGCCTAGCATCTTCAAAGCCAGTGGTTCTCAAAGTGCAGGCCTTGGACTAGAAGCATCAGCATCACCTCAGTACTTGTTAGAAATGTACAGCAACAGAAACTCTAGGGGTGGGGGCTAGCAATTTGTTTTTAACAAGCCCTCCAGGTGATTCTGATGCTGGTGAAATTTGGGACCCCTTCTTGTATGCATTCAGCAGATACTTGTTGAGTGGGTGAATGAATAAAAAAATGTGAATATATTTAGTTTTTTTTAAATAAAACATCCTACAGTTATTTTAATTATTTCTGCTGGAAAATGCATTCAGCTGAGATTTGTGGACACTACATTATGAAACACTTTTGAATTTTGACTAGGACAGATCTGATATGCCTTACTTCCTAGCCGTGTTCTCCAACATGCTGCTTCTCTCAAGCACTTTCTTTCAATTTTTACATTACTTATACACCTGAAAGTGTGAATGCTGAAATATTTTTTAAAATGTTTTCAAGTGGGGCGCCTGGGTGGCGCAGTCGGTTAAGCGTCCGACTTCAGCCAGGTCACGATCTCGCGGTCCGTGAGTTCGAGCCCCGCGTCAGGCTCTGGGCTGATGGCTCGGAGCCTGGAGCCTGTTTCCTATTCTGTGTCTCCCTCTCTCTCTCTGCCCCTCCCCCGTTCATGCTCTGTCTCTCTCTGTCCCAAAAAAAAAAAAAAAAAAAAACGTTGAAAAAAAAATGTTTTCAAGTAAGTCACTGATTTTAATTCACTGGAAAGATAAAGGATTTCCAAAAGGGTCTCTCGAATTGTTTTCAATGACATAGAATGTTGTGTAGTGCTTTGTGAATAGAATGTGCATATGACTCCTATGAGAAGCTTGTTAAAATGAAGATTTGATCCAGTAGGTCTAGAGTGGTGTGTGACATTTACAAGCTCCCAAATGAAGTCATTACTGCTGGTACAGGGATCATCTTATAAGGAGAAGGGTTAGAGTGTAATGTGATTTCCCATTTAGCAGACCAATTCAAATCACAGTGTAGATGGAAAAGGGCTTGAGGATTTGGGTAGATTATTTATCTCCTATCAGCTTCACTTTATTCATCTATGAATCATAAAAAACATATAAAACCTATAGTATGATGCCTGACACACAGTAAGACCTCGATAAAAGGTAACTATTGTTATTTAAATAAAAATTAATGACAAAAATGAAAAGGAGTATCAAACTATTATGCCTCCATCTGGTAGTAGTATCTACATCCTGGGATGCAATCAGTTAACCCTATTCCTGTTATGCTCGCTCTGGAATGTGAAGGCAATAAAATTGAGTTCTGCTGTCAACAGCTTTATAGCTTCTGCAATTTCAGCTGGAGTGTCTGCCATTGACCGGCAGCAGCTGAAATCACAGGTGCAACTTCCTAAATATTGAACCCTCCTTCTGGCACCACCCTGATTATCAGTCATTCCTAATAATAATAAAGAAAGCTGCAACCCACTGAAAGAAACATTTTGATCTCTTTGTTGCATACTTGAGGACTTTTTCCCCCCACACTGGTATCTATATTGTTGCACATGAAGGTTAGCAAGTGAGAGTGAAATAACAGATCTATTGTTAAGACATTTCTCAGCATCAGGCATTAGTCAAGAGTTTGGCACACTTATCACATACTAATTAGCATACTATTGAAAAACTGGTTATTTAAATTATATAGCTTAATAGGACAGACTTTTCAGTTTGTAGAATCAAAAGCAATAAATCCAACAGATTATTTTATTGTTCACTGAAGGAGAGTTACGACTCATAATGATGAATTTCTGAGTGGTTGTAAAGTTAGATCATATCCTAAGGAGCTCTTTGGAACTTCTTTAGGAAATTATAGACATTTAAATATACCAGCTAAATACTCAGTTTAAGCTACAGTGATTCATCAGAAAAATATATGCTTCAGATCCAAAGAAGAATAGATTTATTCCCCAAAGGCTAATTGGAAATACATTGTATTAAATATTGAAGGAAAGATGCATCATCTAATGCCATCTTATTATCTTATGAAAATGGAGAAAGAATAGAAAAACAAATATAGTCTTCTGGATTTGGGATGGGGATGGGGGATTTAGAAACAGAAGCAGAGGATAAATAGAATGTTAAAGATGATTTTAGGTTTGATACTCATAGTCAAAGTAGTACCGATTATTATGGAATGCTTTGGCTGTGTATTGAATTTTACAGATTTTTATTTTGAGATTTTAAATTTGTTTTTCCATTAAAAGATTATTATTAATTAAGTCCTCATGTTAGGTATAATTAAAGGTGGCTTTGATAATGAATAAGTGTTCGGTTGAAATTCAGCAACAATTTCGTTAAGTAGTCAGTGCCCACCATGTCTAGATTAATAAGAGCTAATTTACCACATTGGTGGCAAATTGGTGGCAAATTGGTTTCCACCTTCAGATGTCAGCAGACAATGGTTTTCTGATAGTAGGGCAATTGGTGGTATTCAAAAAAAATAGGGCACATTTCACCTCTCTGTATAAATTATTGAAAAAGAAAAAGGAAAATCAAAGAAGACGGGTTTTTTTCTTCACTTTCACTAGCTTCACTTGACTTCAGCAACATGAGGATTAAAATGAGAGTTCAAAGTTTTTCTTTGGTCATTGCATCTCCATAATTCTGTGTCATTCATACTGACAATATTTTCATTCTTTAGTTTTCAGGTAGTTCCAACATACTTTTAAACTAATTCTTTGAGTTTTCAGAAAGGGGGTGCATTTCGAAAGGCAGTGAGAGTTTAAAAGCTCATTATGGTGTCTCTAAGATAAACTTTATTCTTGTACTTCGATTGATTTCTCCCTTAAAAAAAAAGTCTTATCCCAAATCATTTCCTTACTTTTTATACTTTTCCTGACTCTCTCCCTTAATCAATCCTCTGTATCCTCAATTCAACTTTTCTGACATATTCTTCCTGTTTAGCAGAAGTGAAGAGGGAAACATGGCTGGCGAAATTCCCAAGGGAAAGAATATGTGGTCTCAGTGCCAAACAACTTTTAATGTCATCATAGAGTTACTGGCCATGTCTAGGCAAGTGCTTGACGAATTGGCACTTCTGTTAGATCTCTGTCACCGATGAGTAAGCCCATCAGCTATTTAATGGGCCAAGATTTAGTGTAGCTCAGTTAGGTTCTGCACCTCATCTCCCTGAAAGTACGAACCAGGAAGCTCTAAGCCCTCATTTTTGACAGAGAGTATGAAAGCTGCTGTCTGGGAGGCAGAGAGAGTTTCAGAAGCTTATAAAATTTCAAGGGCCTTCTTTAAGAAAAAATCATATAATTTTTCCCCCAAAATATTACAAAAAGCATTTGACCAAAAGAACACATTGTTAGGGTCTCTTCTACGGGGCTGTTGCAAATAAGGAGCCCTGAGTCATTGTAAGCTTTGTTAGCTTCATTGTAAATGATTCTGGAGGAAGTGGGTAGAAAATAAAACTCCTGGGGTGCCTGGGTGCCTCAGTCAATTAACCATCCGACTCTTGATTTCAGCTCGGGTCATGGTCTCACTGTGAGTTCGTCTCTGTGCTGACAGTGTGGAACCTGCTTGGGATTCTCTCCCCCACCTCCTCTCTTCCCCTCTCCTGCTCATGTGCATGCTCTCTCTCAAAATAAATAAATAAACAAAAATAAAATTCCTCATTCTATCTCAAAAAGAATACCCAAATATTTTCTGATGGTCTATGGTCGGCCAGCCTGATTCCATAAATACAATTTATAGTTTGGCATTTGCTCATTCACCCACTTATTTACCCATTAGTTCAATGTTTAGTCAATGAGGAGGCAAATGCCTCTTCTAGGATTAAGTTGAATAATTGTGTAAATTCCTTACAACCAGTTACAGTTGTGCTTTTTGAAATTGCTCAGCAAAAGCCAATACAAGGCAATGTGGCTGGTGAATTTTGGTTTCCCTTTTACTTACTCTCTAATGACATGTTTACCAGTTAGTTCTCAAATGTGCTTTCAGTGGTATTGAGGCGAGATGGAAAGTTTAAAGTGGTGCAGAGGACTATCTAAATACCAACTACTTCGGTTGTATAGTCTTTGCAGTTGCTATTCTACCATTTCTAATTATAAATGAACACTGTCAGCTAATGGAAGGGAAGCTAGAGAAAAGAGGAACTAATAAAAGTCCTTATTTTGAATTATTGAGAAACTTCACACATGCTCACTTTTTTTTTTTTCCTCCTAGAATACTAATGTCTTCTCTGGCTCCATTTTTGTGTATTATATTCAGCACTCAATTTCAGAATCCGCTTCCATGGACTATCAGCAGCAAAGCCTGCTTTGCAATAAATATCCTTCTAATAGAAAGATGATAACAAGTTAAATTTTGTGTTTCTGTTTGCTATGGCTGCTGTAACAAAGTACCAAAACCAAGTGGCTTAAGCAGCAGAAATTTGTTGCCTCAGAGTTCTGGAGGCTATATCAGATCAAAGTGCCACAAAGTTATTCTTTCTAAGGACTATGCCTCTCTACTAGCTTCTGGTGGTTCCTTGGCTTGTGGCAGCATAACTGCACATGGCTTTTTTTTCCATGAGGAAGATTTTCACACGCCTTTCTCCATATGTGTGTTTTTCTGTGCCCAATTTCCCTTTTTATGTTGGATAGAGGCCTACGCATCTCCACTATGACCTCATCTTAACTAATTATATCTGCCATGGCCCTATTTCCACGTAAGGTCACATTCTAAGGTACTGAGGGTTGGGACTTTAACATATGAATTTGGGTGGAGGGACAATTCAACCCATGAGAGTGAGATTAGATGAAATGCTTTTTATAAGATTCATTCATTTAATATCTTTCATTTAAGTATATTGACTACTTTTGTAGACCTATGGAAATGTGATGCATATTAGTGATGTGATTTAGATGTGTATTAGTTTGCTAGGGCTCCCATAACAAAGTACCACAGATTGGGTGGCTTAAACAACAGAAATTTACTGTGTCACTTCTGTAGGCCGGAAGTCCAAGGTCAAGGTGCCAACAGGATTAGTTTCCTCTGAGGCCTCTTCCCTTGGCTTGCAGATAGCTGCCCTCTAACTACTTTGTCCTCACATGGTCATCCCTTTGTGTGCACACATCACTCTTTCACTTATAAAAACACCAGTCATATTGGATCAGGGGTCACCCATGTGACTTCATTTAACCTTAATTATCTCTTTAAAGGCCCTACCTTGAAATAAGATCCCACTCTGAGGCATTGAAGAATAGGGCTTCAACATGTGAATTTTGGGGGAACACAATTCAGTCCATAACAGAGGCCTGACATGTTTTTTTTTCATTATTAAAACCTGATCCCTACCAGTGAAAATTTGGTTCCACTATTGTTTTCACTTACTATTCCTTAAAGTCAAGTGTTTTAATTATACTAAGCATAAAATCCTCCTACTGAGCACCTTCAGTGGACAAAATTTTGTTCATTAAATGACAACTCATTATTATAAGAAATACAAAAATGAGATAGGAGGTAATTGTTGACCCCAGAGAATTGTCTAATCAAGTTAGGAGAAAAAAGGGAAGAGAAAAATGAATGAAACCATTGAGTGAATATATTTTTTTTCCTAATGGTTAGGAATGACATCGTGCTACTGATGGTGGTTGGGGTGGATGTTGGAGTTGAAAGCATGAAGGACTCATGGAAGAGGTAGCATTTAGGTGCACCCAGAAGGGTGTGGAGATTTTAAATATGCAAAGATCATGTGTTCATGAAACCAAATATCATAGAAATACTCATAGCATTGAAAGCAAAGCAAAAATTCTGTCTGTGAAACTGATAGACCACAAAATAATTACAAATATTTCAATGAAAATTCTATAAAATTACTTATATGCATATCATAATGTGGAAGTTTGGGATCTATTTAATCAACATTTGATGCACCATAATAAATTGTAGCTACTGCTTATGGAAAAAGTTACTATGTGTCCAAAACTGCTTTGAACACTTCATAGTTATTAACTTACTTAATCCTTATAATAAATATATTAAGTAGTATATTAATATACTTAAGTATATTAAGTAAATTACAATTAAGTAATTGTTCCTCTTTTGCAGAATGTACACACACATACACACACACACACGCAATTTCTTTTGGATCCCAGTGAACAGCTTCCTGCATATAGAGTGATGTTCATAACTTAGGTTAGATAAATAATTCTTAACTACTCATTTATGAAGAAAATAAGTGCTTGTCTGTGGGCTGGAATTAAAAGTATTTACACTTCTATTTGTTGTGGATTTAAGTTTAGTCCCAATAACTTTTCTTTTCTTTTCTTTTCTTTTGGTGTCTATTGATCTTTTTCTCAATTATATACCATTTCTGAAACATTATAACATGATGTCATTACTTTTGCTAATTATGGTGGTAAAGTCTACTTAGGGGAAAATTCTAATCTATGGAATTAATCAGCGTATTCTACAATATTGTCTAGCTGTAGCAGAATGTTCTCTACTCCTTAACTGAAACACTTTTCTGCTTTCAAAATGTTTTCTTGGGTTTTTGCATATGTCTGAAATCCTCTTTCCCAAATCTGACTTTTGCTATTGCCACCACAAGCATCATCATCCCAATACCTTTAATGCATTGGTCTTAGGGACAAATGGGCCAGACAGTGAGCAAAGTACTCCACAGATATTATATCGTTTTAATCCTCAAGCAAGTCTATAATGTACGTATTATCATCTTCATTTTACGAAACAAATGCTTTAAACACTATACATACCATTTCTGTTCCCACCTCCTCGTAAAGCTTTCCTAATTCTTTCTTTTTTATGCTTCATAATTTTTGGATTACATAGTTAAAAATATTTTTTATTTGAGTATAGTTGACATACAATGTTACATTAGTTTCAGGTGTACACCATAATGATTCAACATATACATTATGCTATGCTCATCACAAGTGTAGCTACCATCTGTCACTATACAATGCTATTATCATATCATTGATTATGTCCCCTATGCTGTGCCTTTTATTCCCGTGGCTCATCATCCCATAACTTGAAGGCCATATTTTCCATTCCTTTTCACACAATTTTGCCCATCTTACCCCCTTCCCTTTGGCAACCATCAGTTTGTTCTCTGTATTTATAGGTCTGTTTCTACTTTTTGTTTGTTTATTCGTTTGTTTTGTTTTGTTTTTAGATTCTATATGTGAGGTGAAATCTTATAATATTTATCTTTTCAGTCTAACTTATTCCACTTACCATAAAAACCTCTAGGTCCATCCTATTGTTGCAAATCACAAGATCTCGTCTAGATATGTGTCCTAAGGCAAGTCCCAAAAATAAACTATTGGAACTACATATAAATAAAAAAGTTTCTGCACATCAAAGGAAACCATCAAGAAAACAAAAGGACAACCTACTAAATGGGAGATGATATTCTCAAATGACCTGTCTGATAAAGGGTTATGTTCTAAAATATATAAAGAACTTATACAACTCAACACCAAAAAAACTATCTGATTAAAAAATGGACAGAGGACCTGGATAGACATTTTTCCAAAGATGACCTATAGATGGCCAACAGACACATGAAAAGAGGCTCAACATCACTCATCATCAGAGAAATACAAGTCAAAACCACAACGAGATATCACCTCATACCTATCAGAATGGCTAAAATGAAAAACACAAGAGATAATAAGTGTAAGTGAGAATGTGGAGAAAAAGGAACCCTCATGCACTGTTTGTGGGAATGTACACTGATGTAGCTGCTGTGGAAAACAGTATGGGTGTTCCTCAAAAAGTTACAAATAGAAATACCATACAGCCCAATAATTCCACTGTTGGGTATTTACCTAAGGAAAATGAAAGTAATAATTCAAATATATATATATATGTACATAAATATATATATATTTGTGTATATATATATGTACATAATGAAATTAATACATAGGTTTAAAAACTAGATTCACATTGCAATTTTTATTAGATACATTGATATGTGTGATTCCACAACAATATGGGAATAATGAAGAAGGATATTAAAACAAAAAGAAATTTATCACCTACTTCTTATTAAAAATATAGTTTATTTTTCCCAAACTATATATTGGTAGCAAAGTAATGCCAGAGAAGGGAAAATAAGAATAACTGGAGTGGAGAAGGGATTGCTATAAGCTTGTGAATGGCTAACAAGGAATCCTTCATTTAGAATAAGAATCATGAAAGGTATATTAAAAACAAAACAAAACACCTCTAAGAAGAATAAACCTAACCTCTAAATAGTAGAATGAAGGTTTCATTCAGCTTTCAAAGGCAAGTTAACCAACTAAAATGGGAGTGTAAACTGATGGAATGGGTTAATAAACTTTTTTCCTAAAAAGTGGAATACAGAAAGAATAACTTGACTTTAAAAGGATAGCAATCAAGAGAAACTGGGATATGCATGACTCAAAATGTTGATTTCAGAGAGGACAGCTAGCCAGTATTCTACTTCCAACAGTGTTAAAAGATAGCAAGAATATTTCAATTATTATGAAAGGTAATATTATGAAAGGCAAAGATACAAATAATAAATGATAAAAGACCCTTGCTTTCAAGAAAATTATGCTCTAGGGATAGATATATGAGAGTAAATCAGTATGACGATTTCCCTAGTTGGATAGAGAACTTACATTCATTTGTTATTTTTCTAAACCAACACTGAAACTAAAAATTTTCAAAACATAGATTAGCTTAGTCATTAGTGTTATTTTAATCAATTATTTTTGAGCTTTTCTGAATGCATTCTTGGTGTTCTTTAGGAGAATGTTTTTTACTGTTTAGTATTATATTCTTAAATATTTTGTTTGACATCTTTTTAACTGTACCTCTTAATATAAATGTTTAAACATAGTCATTAATTTTAGCTTAATTTTATTCTTTTTTAATGGTTATGTTACAAAACTTTTCATCTTTGTCCAAAAACTGAATTAATAGTTTAATGTTACAATTTTTCTTCAGCAACATAGTTATTAATTCCAAACTCATTTGTCTGTTCAGACTCCTATTTTGTAGAATTTCATTAGATTATTTCTGTATTTATCATCAGAAAGACTGCTAATAGACTTTTCTGTGCACTTCCTGATAAGAATATGGATTTAAAATACGTTAATGTACATAAAATTTTAGACATTTCAACCTATTTCAGTCTTTAGATCCAAAGGCATATGATGAGTACACAGAGATGACAAAAATGGAATGAACATCAACTACAATCAGCAAAAACATTCTGCTCTTACTGTGTAGTTATTCAAGGGATGATTTATAAGTGCCTGAATGAGGGGCACCTGGGTGGCTCAGTCAGTTAAGCTCCCGACTTCAGCTCAGGTCATGATCTCACAGCCCGTGGGTTCGAGCTCCTCATTGGGCTCTGTGCTGACAGCTCAGAACCTGGAGACTGCTTCAGATTCTGTGTCTCCCTCTCTCTGCTCCTCCCCTGTTCATGCTTTGTCTCTCAAAAACAAACAAACATTAAAAACAAAAAAAATGCCTGAATTAAATGATCTCATGTTTACATTACTATGATCAGTGTCTTCTTTTCAGTTTAATTACTTTTATGAGGTCTCATAATTAGATTTATGTAGAATGGGAAACAAAATTTATAGCAAAATACACAGTATCAGCACAAGAACCAAATATTAAATCCCAGAAGAGGGAAATACTGCTCATTCCAGTAATCTAAAATACAAATTTGAGGACAGCACACTGCTGTTACTGTTGTCAGCTCACTTAGAGTCCATAGGACCACTTCTATTAAAAATAATTATCTGTTCACGGGGGTGACCATCCAAACAAGTTAGAGACTCTTTCGTGTGATGAGTGGATAAATCTTAGAACTACTTATTACCTTGATCCTTTTTAGCCTTCAACTTATGTCATGATATTTAAGACATTAGTGTTCTAAATCCTTAAATATTAGGCATCTTTCATACTTTTTTGGGCAATTATCTAAATGTATGAGCGAACTTCTGAAAATTATATTGCTAAGCCTCAAAATAATACCCTGTTCCAAGAATAAATCTTGGAAACATAAAGGTTTTTTATTTAATGTAGGAAAGTGGATTTTTCATGTAGGGAAGATATTTAATATTCAACATTTGTAACAATGTTCTGGTTTACATGTTTATAGCAATGTTTAAACATAAGATAAATGGCCTGTTGTATTTAAGTGTGTGTGAGTGTGTATAGCTTATATTTTCCCAGGTTTACTTGTTGTTATATAATGTCTGAACTTCTTTGACCACGACAGAGAGGATGTCAATAAAAAAAAAAAATAAATTACATCATTACAAGGTGGTGCCAGTTGGCTCAAACAATCAAATGTTCATTCCACTTCTTAACAGTAGAACAACAAAAGACATAGGATGGTAATAGCTCAATAGCCACATCAAATACATGTTTTTGTCATTTTATTGGGGTATACAGGCTGGCATATTGACTAGCTACTTCCTATATCATGTTCAATCTGAAACTTTAATTAACTTTATTGTAGAAATCCACGCTTGAGGCTTAATACCTTAGTTCTTCAGTGTCCATCATATTCACCGACAACCACCCACCCAACCAACCAATCAAATAAATAAACACACGGTATAACTTTTGGTATCAAGTAACAAGATACAACAGGCCTAGGAAAATTGTGGGCACAGTCTCAGGAAGTAACAGAAATTTGCAGTATAAAGTCAAAACTACTTCTACCTACTATAATTTATGGCAGGATTCCTTTTACACACGGTTCTTATCACTAGGAAGCAGGATCCTATACTAATGAAAACTGGTTCCTGTGCCATTTCAGGATATTTATAGCCAATGTCTTAAGAAGCGCATATTCTTTCGAAATGGCTACATCTTATATCTGGAACAATCAATCTCTAAGTGCACAGAAAAAAAAAAAACAGATCTTAGATTAATTTCCAGTGCATAATTAGTATTTTCTTAGTTAATAAGTTGAAAGACATAAATAATTTTTTGTCAAGGTATTTGAATTTTAGTTTTAAACTCTTTTGTGCTAAGACTAAGTCCTTACTTATTGTTTGGCACTAAATGAGCTTTTAAAAGGAATTGAAAGTAGTAATAATGGTTAGTTTGTAAAAATTTCTGAGCAGAAATGAGGTGATGTTTAGAAATTATATTTTAGCTCTCTGAAGAAGTGATATTTAAATTGGACTGTGGAAAAATGTGGCAAAAGAAGGGAAGAACATTTTCATGTGGAGGACTCGTCATGTGCACAGATCTTGAGCAGAAGTGACGAGAACAGTGAGTGTGTGGATGGAGATAGTCTGGGATGCCAGCCTGGGGGCCAGAGTCTACAGGGCCTATGAGACCATATTAAGTATTTGAGACTTCATCTTGAGAGGACTGGATGCCAGTGAGCAGGACAGTTAAATAACAAACATGCATTCTTGAAAATAAAATATATCAATTGACAAAATAAAAAATTAACCAAATCTATGCTTCTTCTCCATATTTTCTCCTCCCAGCAATCTCATTCCAAGACTCTGCATTCCAAATGTCTTGAACTATATTCTGATACCATAGAGAGCTTTCAGAAGCAAAGACTGAGTCATCAAGGATGTTCCTACCTTAGTGATCTACAGCCATATAAGCATTCATTTCATGATAGAAAGGCCCCACTGGGGATCCGATGGTCTCCTTGGGTCACATAGATCCAAAAAAGCCAATGATATATGACATTTTCTAGGAACCAGTTTTATCAACCCAGTGGTGTCAGAGGCAGTGGAGTGGCTTACAGTGTAACAGTATTGGGGGTTACAAAAAATTAAAAGTTGGGAAGGGTTTATTGGACTCCTGAGCTTGATGAATGGTAATCAATGAAGAACATACGAGCACTTTTGGCCAAGCAGGAAACAAGAGAATCTCAAGAAAAAAATGTCTGGACTTGGAAATCAAAGTAATCTGGCCTAGAGTCAGGACATGTTGGGTGACATGAGAAGGAAACCAGGCTTCTTTGATGGACATGGGTAAGAAGATCAGTAGCTCCTCTTGCATCTATAAACCCACCCTGGCCCGGATACCTGGGAGAATCATGATTTTCCTTGTGGTGGTGTTTATTTTTCTCTCCTCAAACATGGCTGTCTTCCAAAGACCCTCTATATCTAGTTCTTTTTCCGTTCAGTCATCTGATTATTTCCTGTCACTCATTTTCTTTTCTCTTTTTAATCTCTTATGCTTCGTTTTTCAATTTAATCTCCCCATCTGTCATCCCCATTACTCCTTCCTTTCCTTTCTTTTTCTTAACTGACCATGATATAGAACAGAGGTGAGTGCTTGCAATATTTGCTATAGTTTTTAAAAACAAGTTTCATAGTTTCTATACATCACTTGTAATTTATCAAAAACTGTCCTTCCACATAACTAACATCAATTACAAATTTCTATACTTGGGTATAATTTATTTTTCTTGTAAGTCAGAGTTCCTTGGTAGAAAACATAGAAAGTTCTTTCCTGGAACAGTGATATTCTGCTGAAATCTACAGAACAGGAGATGCTCTGTGATGCCATCTTCCAATAACAAAAACTTGGATCAACACTTTTATTTAGAGTGGGGAGTGTTAGTTGTTATCCAGGTAGTAGGTGAATGATAATGCTGATTGATGAATCCTTAGAAGAAACAAGTTGACTGAGGATTGGTGGGCAACTATACTGATTATACTAATAGTAGTGCATACCTAAAAAGTATTGGGTTTAGGGTTTTGCGTGGGTTAATCTCATTAATGTTTCACAGTACTCTTACAAGAGAGGAACTGGCATGTTACAACTTACAAGCTGTCAAACTAAAGTTTAAAAAGTTTAAATCAATTATCTAAGTTTCTGGACAGGCCAATGGGGAGCTAGGATTCAAACCCAGGCAGTCTTACTCCAGGACTGGAGCCAAATTTCTTTGCTAATCTGGCTCAACTGCCTCTTACTACTATTATACCTATAACGTTGCATCAACTCTGCAAAATAGTGATTATTAGGAATTTGCAGATAAAAAATTCTCAAGTTATAAATTACATCGCACTTTCTTTGGAATAACTACCATATTCATTCTTAAACAATCTTTCTCTTTTTATGTTTTTAGCAAAAAATATCTTTGTACATTATACAAAACTTGTGAAACATGAAATTCTAGCCAAAAACAGTGTTTTAAATTAAATAATTTGAGAATAAATACCAAAAGCAAAGCAACATTCAAATTTGATGTTCGTTGTCACATTTCTTTAGAATTTCCTAAAGTATACGAAGGGGTTGTAAATATGTTTTCTATGTATTCATAGTAAGCACAACATATATTTGCAGAAACAGAGCCTGCTCTTGGTGATGTACTTGCTCATTTATTTATTGTTGTCTGGCTTTTAGCATAAGGTGTACTATTAGTTTACATGATTGGTAAATTGTCAGGAGTGAGCTAGTTCTCACTCAGAACTTGCCAAAACATCTAAACTGGCAATGGGGTTTCAGGTTTCTAAAAGCTTCAATACCTTGCAGATTGGCTGTTGTCCAATACCCCTGCAGAGCTTGAATTAAAAGAACCAATATGCCTGAAAAGAAACATAGGGTCTGTTGTGGGAGAAATTTTAGGAGCCTGCAGGCCAAAAAAGGTAGGGGGTCTTTGATCTCTTACTCCAGTACAGCAGGCATGCTGGCCCCTATGGGTCATGCTGTTGTAGAGAGTGAACTCTCATTTGCCATTCTGCTTTGGGTTCTTTCTCATCTCTAGATATCATTTATTCTATGGGTTTTCATATATCTATCATATTGTGGAGGAAGCGTCAAGAAGTAAAGAGAACTGGGGTGCCTGGGTGGCTTAGTCATTTAAGTGACTGACTCTTAATTTTGGCACAGATCACGATCTCAGGGTCTTGGGATTGAGCCCTGTGTCAGACTCCATGCTGAGTATGAAGCCTGCTTAGGATTCTTTCTCTCCCTCTGTCCCTCTCCCCTGCTCGAGTGCTCTCTCTCTCTCTCTCTCTCTCTCTCTCTCTCTCTCTCTCTCAAATTAAAAAAAAAGTAAAAAGAAACAATTAAACCCAAGATAAGAGTACTTTGAGTCTAATTCCACTTCAGTTTACTAATATTGATGAGCTAGTATTATAATCTCTCTGATTCTCAGCTAGTACATTTATAAAATAGGGCCTGTAGGTGGTTCAGGAGCAAAAAACATATGAAATATACCTTACTATGAATCCCTTTGTCACTCAAAAAAGAGTATCTGGGACATGTTTAAGATAAACACATAAGAGATCAGAATAGCAATTGACAGTCATCTTACGAAAACTGAATGCTTCCTAGGATAAAGACCCACCTGAAATATTAAGTAACCTATAGAAGTAACATGTCATCAGTAAGGAGTGTCGACAGCTATAGAATACGAGAAAAGGAAAAGATCACAGAGGCACACTTTTTCAAGGTGTGCATTTTTACAGGTGGGTGGGCCAATGACTTAAAGTGGATGCATCAGACATTCCCTATTTTCCCACCCCAAATGTGTGGTTTGAAAGAAGTAATTTTAGCTTGAAATAAAGAGTCTGTATGTAGCTCTGTCCCATGATAAACAGGAAGAGTTTCTCTGACAGGCTATAGCAGAAAGTTTTGGGACTACTTGATTGAACTTTGTAAACTTGCCTATCTAGGAAGTGCTAACAGGGCAGCATGAATGCATGGTCTTTCATCTCATTTTAAATTATTGATTGAAAATTTGGATTTATCTATCAATCTATGATTAGATGGGTCAGCCCCAATCAGCATCTTGAAGCCCAATAATACAGCATTAAATTGTTAGCAAAAGGATAATACCAGACACATAGTAGACGATATGTAAATATTTGTTGAATGAATAAATGAGTTAATCTAAATTATTGGATTGAATCAAGGCTATAGAATATGGCTGCTAAAAAATCTTAATAGTTATGGTTTGTCTCAAAGTATTTGAAAAGATAAGGTATTTTAAAGTAAGGAATTAATGCCTTATAGGTTAGAATTGCTCATACAAATATATTCTTTTTTCTGTGTGAATGATCTAAAAATGTATCCATTCTTGAGGAAATTTTCTTGGAACAATGTATAGCTGGAAAATAATTTTTAAAAAATGGGCACTTCTAAAATGAACTTATTTCTTCTTTATGTCTTTCTTCTTTAAAAATAAAATATCGTTTATCTATTTCCCCCCATATTTTCTCATAGAAGGAAGCAGTACATATTAGCACTGAACCTCAAATGTGCTATTAAATAACTCTTCACATCTAAATGTGCCCCAAGGTTTTGCTCTCATATTGTTATACTTGTGCTTTCATTTTTGATGAAAACATGAGTTCAGAGCACAACACATTTTGTTAATGAGCTCAGAATGTCAATATATTAAATGGCAGAAATAATTTCTGCCTAAACATTATATTTTAGTAATAGGAAAAATAAATCACAATTTAACTACTAGTGTAGTAAAATCATAAGTTGTTTATGATGTATCTATATTTGTCTGACTCCTTGGAATGTGCATTATCTCAATTCATGACATGAGGTGAAATGTGTTAGACTATTTCATTATTTATTGTGTTCTAACAAAAATAAATGGGTAAATGATTGAATCCTATGTTTTATGTAGCAGGCCAGGGGTTTTTATCTTGCTTTCCAGGTCTGGGCACTAACCAAGCTAGGATAAAAGAAGGGACTTGTTTTTAATTCACCTCACACTGGAGAAATGAAAGGTTCTTTTAGTATAACAATTTATAGTAATTCTGCAAGAAAGGGTCATCTTATACAGGGCAAAACAGATTCTGTAGATATTGAACTTAGAACCAAGCTGATGAATGTGGCCACTGTTGGCTTTTCCTCATCTCTTGAAACTAGAAACCATGGAATAACAGTAGGGAGCTGGAGGTAACCCATGGGAAATGGGTGCAGAGAAGGGATATTCACCAGATGGACTTAGCCCTGGAGAGTAGGGATCTGTGTTGTAAGGAATAATTATGCTACTTAACCATGGGGTTGTTTGATCAGCAGTCTGGTGCAGACACGAAATAACACCATAGAGAAGCAATGAAAATGAAAAGATTTATTATACATACTCCTTAGAAGAGGGAGGTGCAGCACATCATGTAGGGGGCCATATGGGGGGGAGCTTCAAGGAACTCAAGAGATAGTACAGACCCATGGGCAAGTCCTGTTGTGGGGGTCAGGGTGGAGTACAAAAGCAAAATGCACGAGGGTGTTTTATTGGTATATTTGAATGTCACTAGGATGCAGGAGAGGGCAAGAAGGGGAACTTGTGGCAAGGTCAAGCCTTATCACATTGCTGTCCCTGGTCACCTGGTGGGGGGTTCCTCACAGCCTGTTTTGGGGGATGTTGAGGTATCACATAATAGGAAGTTTTAAAAATTTGCAATACAGGATCATGCAACTAGATTCCTGAGCTTTTATTCTCAGATTTTAAGAAGAAGGCCCATGTGCCTGTGAGGGGTGAATGATAATTTTGCACCCAAAGTAGATCTATACAAATTGAAATAGGCCATTTGAGCTTGAAGGACAGAATGTACCAGAAGGTACCTCTGCATATACCTCTGATCACCAGGTTTGACTGATAGGCAAACCGTAGGATTTTTTTTCATAATTAAAAATCCTCCCATATGTCTGATGGCTTTCCTAGTTTGAGCAAAATAAGGTGATAGTTCTTCTTCTATCTATAATATATTCCTTATATATTTACTCCAAGATATAGACAATTCTGTGATTAGACACTAAAGACTGAGCCTATATTTTTTTTCCTAAAAAATAATAAAACCTGAACATATACTCTCTATGAACCCTGACTATAGAAAAAACAACCATAGCATTCAAAGTGTCTTTAATGCCTTGGAGTCATGAATTGAGCAATATCTTATGAAATTTCAAACTTATTAGCAATTTTTTGTTTTATTTCTTATTTGATTTTTGTTCTTTTTATTCCCAAGAAAGGAACATACTTAGAGACATATTCAAGATAATAAAAGGAGATTGGAGCTATGTCTTTATACCACTTTAATCCTCAGATATTCTTAAATTTTAAAACTTTATTTGTGTAGAAATAACAGGAGATAGGTCTATTATTTTCCTCACTTAACAGATAAGGGATAAGTTAAAATGAGTTAAAAGAAAGAAAGAAAGAAAGAAAGAAAGCAAGCAAGCAGTTCTGGAATTCAAATTCAGATATTCTGGACTCCAGAGATTGCACTCTTAGGTTCTACATTATTCTGCTGCATAAATGGCCAAAACTACAAAGAAGTCAAGGCTGTGTTTTTAGGGGAATTCTTCAATCCTCTGGATTTTATTCTAGTTGTGGATTCCTCCACTGCAGACAATACCATTTTTTTAATGTTTTATTTATTTATTTTTTTTTAATATTTACTTATTTTTGAGAGAGAGAGAGATAGAGTGTGAGTGAGGAAGGAACAGAGAGAGAGAGGGAGACACAAAATCTGAAGCAGGCTCCAGGCTCTCAGCTGTTAGCACAGAGGCCCCACATGGGGCTCAAACCCATGAGCTGTGAGATCGTGACTTGAACCGAAGTCAGACACTTAACCGACTGAGCCTCCCAGGCACCCTTTATGTATGTATGTATGTATGTATGTATGTATTGGAGAGAGAGAGGGGGGGAGAGAGAGAGAGAGAGAGAGAGAGAGAGAGAGAGAGAGAGAGGGAGAGAGAGACAGTATGTGCAGGCACGCAAGTGGGGGAAGGGCAGAGGAGATAGAGGCTCTATGCTCACAGGCTGACAGCAGTGAGCCCACTGTGGGGCTCGATCTTGAACTGTTAAACCATGACATCAGCCAAAGTCAGACACTCAACCGACTGAGCCACCCAGTGCCCTGGCAATACCATTTTCTAATTAACATGCTGCTCTGCCTCAAATCTATCTCCTTGCCTACTTTGAAGGTCTGTTTTAGTAATCCTTCTTCTATAGAATGAATTCCTGCAACCCAGCCCTTGTCTTATGTAGACCTGGTAGCTTGGTTTCTGCTATATATACATACAATTTCCATAATTAACTGTCTGTTTTGAATTACAAATATCACACTCAGAAATCCCTCATTGTTCTTTTTGTACTTCTTTTGTTCTGCTGTCACAATAGCTCATCTTTATACCTTATTTACTCCCTACCAAATATGCACTTGGAGAGTTTTTACTTTAGACTTTTCCAGATATCCTTGTCTGGTTGGATTTCCACTGTTATCCCAACCTTGAGGTCTCATTGTATGTTGTCTGTCATACAATGTTTATGATTTTGCCATAAGTTGTCTAAATTATGAATTGGGGAGATAATGGTATCCTCTCTTATTAATTTTCATTCTAGAAAATGCTAGAAGATATACTCAGGAAATGGGATGGTCAAAAAAAAAGTCAAAAAGGATCCACTATGTTTTTTAAATGTAGCACTATATAGTCAGATGAAATATTGAAAGAGAAAGGCCAGTCTCACCTTAGAACAATTAAGAAAGCCTAAAACCTACAACTCCAGGTCAAAGTTTACTTCTCTGAGAGACAAGGCAATCCTAATCTAAAGAGATGAGGACACAATTCTTCGAATTTTCTAGTGGTAGCTGTCATTTGTTACACTTAATCTGTCAAGGACAAATCTATGAGGGTAAAATGACCAGAACAGAGCTCAGGAGGTCTTAAGTCAAGCTGTACTTTAGGTTCTCTTCCAAAGATCCTGATTTAATTTGTCTGTAAGATGGGACACAGACAATGGTATTGTTTTTAAAAGCCTCCCAGGTGACTGTATTATACATTATAGTTGAAAACATGTAATGAGCCCTTGGCTAACTTACTGAAGAAATCCAGTGTGTTTCATTTCCCATACTCTTCCCCGTGTTCCTCTCTGACGTGTGGCAATCTGTCTGCTGGAGTCATGTTGCTCCAAGAGCCCCTGGCCTCGTCCTTCGTGTGTCTGGCCACTTTTCTTTTCTTTTTCTTTTTAAAAATTTTTTTTAATGTTTATTTATTTTTGAGACAGAGGGAGACAGAGCGTGAGTGGGGGAGGGGCAGAGAGAGAGGGAGACACAGAATCCGAAACAGGCTCCAGGCTCTGAGCTGTCAGCACAGATCCCGACGTGGGGCTCGAGCCCATGAACCATGAGAGCATGACCTGAGCTGAAGCCGGACACTTAACCAACTGAGCCACCCAGGCTCCCCTGTCTGGCCATTTTTCAATCTCAGCCTCTCTCAAGTCATGAACGCTTGTCTCTCTGCACTTGTAAATGGCAGGAAAACTGGTTCCTGAACCAAGATGTTTAAGATGTGAATAATAATTATGATCTCACATGATTAGTAGTGTTGTAGGATATTCTTCTCTTCATCCCAAATAAAAGCCCCTTTATGGGGATTTGAGTAAATTTGGAGACAGGAGTGATTATCTAGTGCTTCTCTACTCTTGTGTCAAGGATAACTTCTTCTTTGTTCAACAGTCTGTCTCTGAAACCTGGGAGTGGGTTGCCTGTTTCTCCCAGAGAGCTCACTTACTTCTACTGATATTAACTGTGGAAAAGCAGCCATATTTTCTATGCCCTTGATGCTTCTGGGGTTGCATTTATTAGGAAGGAATATAAAAACAACAACACCAACAATGTAACAGTTCAACTATGATTTGGAAAAATACCAAATAGAAATATATTCTCCATAATAAAACTTTTCCCTTATGTCAAAGAAAGCAAGATAAGATTTACAATTTTAGGACACCTGGATGAATTTTTAAAGCATGTGTCATTAGATAAGAGACTTAATTTTTTGAGACTCTAAAGATTAATGCTTTAGCTATTCTTTTATTCTGATTACACTTTCCAGAACCTAACAAAACTTGCAATTCAAAATAGAGTATTTATGTTAAGAATCAGTACTCTTGAAACATCTAAAAGAAAATAAAATGAGGGGAAGCTGTTTGCTGTTTGTTTTTAAGCAAATAGAATTACTTTTGACAAAGCTTTGTGTTCTTAGGATGAATCTGCTATGAGTGAGTATGTGTGTCTATAGTTGTGGGGGAAGATATCTTTTTAAAACTATCAATTCGACATTGATCTCATGGGTGATAGTTGTAATATTAATATTGTAGAAGATAATATTCATAAAATAGACATTTAACTGGGAAATTGGAAGGTAGGCAAAACCTAACTGTTAAGAATACATGATATAAGAAACAGAAAAATACCCTGCAGTTGATTCAAAAATACAAAGACCTAGAAATTCAAAGGTTTGGTATAAGCTGGCTTTATGACCTTTAGCAAAATGACTTCTTTGTCCTCTATTCCTTTAAAAGTGGCACTGAAAGAAATCATGCATTTAAAAAAATTGAAGCTCTTTTAAGAAATAAAGAGTATGAAAATTCTTTGAGGAGTTATAATATGTTTTATAACATTTCTTGTTAAATGGAAACTTAAAACTGAAACAATATATTTAGAAACCTGTTTTATTTAGCTTGAATTGGAGATCAAGTCTTAAACTTTTTAAAACAATTAAATAAAAAATGGAAACACAAACTAAATGATTTCAAGATTAGAAACAAAAAAAGCAGCGAAATCAACCAAAGATAGGAGAAATTAATCTAGAAGCAGAACTTATGAGACAGAATTGTAAACACCACACAACAAAGTAACTGTCTCTCACCCTGGTAGAATTTATAAATATAAGAATGGATTCATTCAAGAGTATCATACAGGGGCCCCTGGGTGGCTCAGTCGGTTAAGTGACCAACTTCAGTTCAGGTCATGATCTTGCAATCTGTGAGTTGCAGCCCCACATTGGGCTCTCTGCTGTCAGCTCTGAGCCCACTTCGGATTCTCTGTCTCCCTCTCTCTCTGCCCCTCCCTACCACCTCTCCCTCTCTCACAAAAATAAATAAATATTAAAAAAAAAGAGTATCATACAGAAAAACCTCTGAAAACTTTGATCAAGGCTTGGTAAAGGATAAGTCCTACCATTAGGAAGGAGAGAGGGGGAAGAAAGGAGATATCACCCTAGAATGTAGGTGAGTACAACAACAAAGGGATAACAAATGAGATAAAGAAATATTGTAGAAATAGAACAACAACAACAAAAAAAGGAAATAAATAGCAAGGGTAATAGTGCATATCAAAATGTATGAGTCTAAAGCAATATCAAGAGGGAAACCAGTAACATGAACATCTGTGTTAAATCTGAACAAGGAGGACAAACACAAATAAATAATTTTAAAAATAAAGAACATGCTCACACTTAGAGAGCATATTCAATTAAACAAGAATGAATCATGTACAAAAATTAAAATTCTAAGTAGAATAGAATGTGAGTTTTTCTAGGAAATGAGTAAAGAATGTTGGAACATTAATCAAATGGAACTAAGAACTGAAATTGAACATTTTATGCTCCATTACACCTGGGGCAGGGGGGGTCTCTTTCCCTTGTTGATAGCATTGCAAATGAAGTTAGCTTGAAATTAGAAGCTTACCCATATTTAATCTAATTAACTCTACTTTGGGGAAAAAACTATGGAGGACTTTGGGAGGGGTTTAAATATTGACCAAGGAAAAGAGTTTTAATCAGATAGGAAAGGATTGGCTTGGGTCTATCACTCACAGCTGCTAGACCCTACAGTTCTGGTGCTCTGAAATCTCTGATCAGGTGGGTTTTGGAAATAAACAGGTACGATGTTTCACCCACTCTACTCGTTAAAAGTGCTGCTTTGAAAAAACAGAAAACAAGTAGGAAA
Organism: Neofelis nebulosa; assembly: GCF_028018385.1. Lineage (NCBI taxonomy): Eukaryota > Metazoa > Chordata > Mammalia > Carnivora > Felidae > Neofelis > Neofelis nebulosa. The sequence goes on from NC_080786.1 coordinate 119,191,130, forward strand.
CAACAGAATTTCACTTTTCATGTATCCTCTGTAAGAAGGCTTGGGTTCAGAGAAATCTAGGTTATGTGTAATACAGATTGCTCTTTGTACATTACTGTCACTTCAGTCCTTGAGAATGATACTGATTGTTGAAATCCCTTAAGAAATATAGTAGGGGCACCTAGATGGCTCAGTTAATTAATCATCCAACTCTTCATTGCGGCTCAGGTCATGATGTCACAGTTCTTGAGTCCGAACTAGCAGTGAGGAACCTGATTGGGATTCTTTCGCTCTCTCTCTCTGGCCCCTCCCCCCAGTTTGTGCTCGCACATACTCTCTCTTTCTCTCTAAATATATATACACACTATATATTTACTATATATATACACACACTATATGTATATAGTATATATATAGTATGCTTATTCCAATTTTGTATTCCAAATCAGAGGAGATTACCACATGATGGTTTTGAGGACACACTGGGCTTATTGAACCATAACTCCATTGATGTCTTGGCCTCCTAGTCCTTATTCTGACTGTTGGACCACAGTAGTGTTTTGAGTCTCCAGGAATTAGTGTCAGTTCAGAATCAGTGGCCAATAGGCTGAAAATGTTGATTATTCCATCTCTGTAATGTGCAGCTACCCCAGTGACTTTGGGAGAGTTAAAAAAGAAAATTTACAGTACAAATTTTTGGCATTGTAGTAGAATATCCTCAAGTGGACCCTGGATCCCTTTCACTTATAGGGCTCTGGATCTGTAAACTGCTAACGTCTGTGGGAACTGGGGAAGGACTGTGACTTTCTGGTGTGGTGATACAAATCTCTTCACAAGATGTAGGCCTTTCTCTCTCAACATATATATATATATGTGTGTGTGTATATATATATATATATATATATATATATAAAATATATATACATACTGTGTATGTATATATATGCAATATATATATATATATATATATATATATATATATATAATAAGACTTTATTAGATTGCCTGTCTATTTCAGTTCTAGAGACATTATGATCAATTGGTCAAAGCTAAAGATCTATGACAGTCAAAATATTCTGATACTGATCTCAATTTTGGTGCTGTTATGATAACCATGTTCATCTTTTTTGGCAATTAAGTGTTGCCAAACAGTTCTTGCCACTTTTGCATCCCGTCATCCCCACTGAATTCAAGGAGGCTATTTTGATGACACCAGCTTCCTGTCATTTCTGGCATACAGAGAATAAATGGCTACCATGGACCTTTTCAAGGTATCCCCTCACAAATGTATTTCTCATAGTTGTATGTAGCAAAGAGAGTTTCTTCTGGACCTTTCCAGGGCATAGACTTAGTGATTGGGTGAATGGTCCTTCCATGATAAACCTAATGTCTAACATTCTAATCTCCTTAAGCCTTTGAATAATTTCCATTACAGCAGAGTTTCTCAACTTTAAACTATTGGGATTTTGGATTCTTAAGATTTAAGATTCCTAAATTCTTTATTCGCACAGAAGCTGTATCTGTGGGACACAACTTTGGGAAAGAATAAAGTGGATCAGTTTCCTATGCTGAAGCGAGTTCCTAAAAATAAAATGGTAGTCTGAACTGTACGTCCAAATGATGCCTAGTAGACTGAATTAAAAAAAAAAATACTTCGATTTTTTTAATTATGTGCAAATAAAATAACATTATTCAATTAATATTTTACTCTTATTTACTATTTAATGTGTACATAGAGCTTCAAAGAAGTTATTGGACAAAGTCGGAATCCTAGAATTCTACAGATATCTCCAGGATGGCTCTTAAATTACATTTGTTTATAATTGTGAACAAATATCTTCTATAACTAAACTGAATAACATTAAATACTGTATATTTATATATGCACAAATATGCATATATTTAGGACATAAGGATTTAAAAGAAAATATAAAATTGTCTCTGTCACATGAGATTGTTTACATGGCAATCAAAAAATTAACTACAAACAATTTTTAGAACTAATAAATATTTAGCAAGGTCTCAAGATATAAGGTGTATATTTAAAATCAAATGTATTTCCATATACAAGTAGGAAACAATTGAAAAATGAAAATTATAAAAGCTAAAATGATAAAGCTTTTAGGGAGAAACCTAGGATAATTTTCTGTTTTAATGTGCTAAAGATTTCTTAAACAGTGCACAGAAAAAGAAAAACTTCCTTATAGTTGTTTGTTTGATTGTCAAAAGACACCATTAAGAGAAAAATGAATAGGCTAGTCAAAGACTGAAAGAAAATGTTTGCAAAACATATCTGACAAAGGACTTGTATCCACAGTGTATATATTAAAAACTTCCTTAGCGAAATGATAGTGTAATAGAAAAATGCAAATAAAAATTGGCAAATATTTGAACAGATATTTCCCAAAGGAATTAAAAATGGCCAAAATGCATGAGAAAAATTGCGTATCATTTGCTAAGAAAATGCAAACTATGATCACAATGAGATACCACTATACACCTATCAAAATGGCTAAAAATAAAAAGACTAACCACATTAAATGTTGGTGAAAAAGTGGAAAAACCAGTATCTCATTGATTACAAATAAAATGACATAATAACATGAAAGAAAAATTTGATAGTTTCATAATAAGTTAAATATACCCCTACTTTTGACCCAATAATCCCAGTTTTAATTATCCAAGAAAAATAAAAACATGTGTTCACAAAAAGACTTGTTCATAAATGTTCATAGTAGTTTTATACACAGCTGAAAACTGGAAACACCCCAAATAGCTACCAATAAAAGAGATAATTAAATTTATTTTTGTGTACTTATAAAATGGAATACTACTCAGCAATAACAAAGAATGAACTACTGATACACATCAACATAGATGAATCTCACAGACAAAATGCTAGAGAAAAAAGCCATATGCAAAAGACTACATAATGTATAATTCCATTTATGTGGACAATATCCATTATCTAGACAATAATAATCTGATTTGAAGAAAATTTGAAGAGTGGCTACCTCTGATGGCTCTATTGACTGAGAAAGGATACTGGAGAAATTTCTGGAAAGAAATATGATAGAGGTATGTTCTTTATGGTGGGACCCAGTTTTCAAAATTGTACATTTAAGGTTTGTGCATTTCAATGGATGTAAATGCTATCCCTCCCCCTCAAGATCACTGTAATCATCATCATTATTATCAATGTTGCCATGTTAGGATTGCAAGATGAACAAGAACAGTAGAACAGAGACAATTTTTGCATTTAGGGGAAGGAATTTGTTATGTTATTTAATTTACTCTATACCTGTTTAAGTCCTCTGTAATAGAATATAAAATACAAGGGCAAATAATATAAAATCCATAAGAGAAGTACAAAGAAGCTTGGAAGCAATCTCAATGGTGAAAGAAATATGCTTGAAGAAATAATGGAAAAATACCAGGGCAAAACATTAATTTGAAAAATAATTTTGATTGTATTCTTGTTTTCTCATTTGTCATTAAGAAAGAAATTCTTTTTTTTAATGTTTTATTTTATTTTTGAGAGAGAGAGAGAGAGAGAGAGAGACAGAGTGTGAGTGGGGAAGGGGCAGAGAGAGAAGGAGACACAGAATCTGAAGCAGGCTCCAGGCTCTGAGCTGTTAGCACAGAGCCTGATGTGCTGACACACATAAGGTGTGAGATCATGATCTGAAGTCAGATGCCTAACCAACTGAGCCACCCTGGCACCCTGAAAGTGATTCTTGATTACTAAATTAAAAATTTATTAATTACAAAATTAATAAAGTAATTCTTTGTTTTAAAATTTTTTCTTAATGTTTATTCATTTCTGAGAGAGAGACAGTACGAGCCAGGGAGAGTCAGAAAGAGAGAGAGAGCAGGGAGAGACACAGAATCCAAAGCAAGCTCCAGGCTCTAAGCTGTCACCACAGAGCCTGATGTGGGGCTCAAACTCACGAACCATGTGATCATGACCTGAGACGAAGTTGGATGTTTAATGACTGAGCCACCCAGACATCCCAATAAAGTAATTCTTAATTTAGAATTTAATTCCAAAAAATTAAGAATAATTATTTCATACAATTAACTTATTCCTGAGGCATATGTTGTTTCTTAGCATAGGTATTTATGGCAAAATAAGGTTTCTTTCCTAACTATCAAGCCAAAAAGATACCATTCATTGTCTAAAATATAGAGGAAGTTTAGAAGTAGAATATCCCAGAAACAAATATTCGTTTCACAGAAAATATTAATGTTTACATGAAAGATGAATTGCTAATTATTCTCTAGTAAAATATTAATAGAGTTTAGCAATGATGCAAACAGATCCACTTGTATTTTGAAAAGAAACTGAATGGTAATTAGATCTTATGTATACCAATTTTCTATAGGTTCCTATTAAATAATACATTGTTTTTAATTTATAAGGCAGCTGGAGCTTACCTACTGTTTAAATTTGGTTATGAATAGTGAGCCAATATAAAGACTATGATATGAGAAACATCTTGTCAATACTCTTTAACATAATTGCCTTGAACATTATCATGACACCTAGATGACATTAATTGTTAAATAAGATGAACTATGTACATTTTGTGATACCAGACAGGGAAATAATCATTTTGGTGGAAAGATCAATAAAATACAATTAAAGTTAAATCACATCTTCTATTTTTTTTTGAAAATTTATCCCCATATCATAACAATAAAATCATGGTACACTCCCCATGTGTTGAAATGGGTCTTTGTGTGTGTAGGTGTGTATGTTTGTTTTAGACATTCTGCTTATATATGCCTTTTTGTACTTTAAGAATATTGAATTGTAACATGAATATCAATGTTATTGGCAAGTTGGAAAATAATGCTAAAATGTTCTAATGACAATTTGCTGGAATTTGTTGGTGAATTCAGCATAGGGAATATAGCATTGTGATTTTCTTCTTACCAACTTTTCTTTCTTCTTCTTGGGTTGTGTTCTTATGTTCTTATTTCTTATTTCTTGTTTTATTATCCTTCATTATACTTTTTGTACTTTCTTTAAATCATGGACTCATGTTGTAGAGAAATGATTCTCCTCATGGTTCCACTTTCAAGTGAATGCTTTTCATTCAAATTAATTTAAGTCAGTTTAATAAAGACATACCATGAGGCAGGCATTTCACTGTTTGGAAAACGAGGGTAAACCTTTAGACCCACACCTTACTTTAAGAGCTTACAGTCTTGCAGGAAAGACAGATTTTTAAATAGTAAATATTGCAGAAAGTACAATAAAATCATATTGCAAAAGAAAGGGACTAGTCAAATAGATTAGGGATGATCACCCTAAAAAGATGTTTTTCAAACTGATTTACAACTTGCTGGAGGAGAAGGAGGAAAGCTGATTTAGATGTGTCTGTGTAATTTCAGGTGCCTCTGTGACATCTGTGTGGAGATGTTAGCGGATAAGTACACATGTGTTCTGAGATCAGGAGAGAGGCCTTAACTAAAGATATTAATGTACTGATCAAGAGAAGAAAATTTGGTTAAAAGGAAGATGTTAAAGATGATGGCTGTCCAAGTCTTAACTCAGTCTTTTGTTCATTGCTTATTTTCCTGTATAGTCTTGAATATCTTCATATTTTGCCTAGTTTTCGTACATCTAGCCAGACACATAAACTTCTGGCTTAATATGTTTCATTTTTGTTAATGGTACACACAAAAGATCTCCAAAATATTGTGTCACACCCTGATGTCTCTTACAAACACACTTCATATAATTTCTCTTTTTTTTACTACATTTTCCTTCTGGTTGGCACTAGCCATTATACATTAGAAAGACAACAAAATGGTTCAAATAAAAAAATGTAAGAGTTAAAATTGGTTGATTTACATTTTCTAGAAAATTAATGTTATTTAATATTTCATTTACTTGAAAAAAATAGACTAAAATGGTTTTCTACTTAGAAGGATGAAATAAGAAGAAATACATTTCTGAAACAATTGGGTGACAGATTTAGCACTCAAAATCTGATGATTTGTTAAGTATCTTTTTCTAATATGGGCAAGTGTCTTAGAAATTTTTTTTGCTATTTCTCCATTTCACAAAAGGTAGTCATTTTGTATCTAATAGAGAAGAAAAAAAATCACATTGTTGTAACCCTCAATGCTGTTATTATCTATTTTAAAATTCCAGCCAAACCAGCTGAAAGATATTAAAAATAAATCACCAGCATGCAATTACCATAGGTAGATATTGGGTTGTCACCAAAAAATAATGGGTGAATGGCAGATGAAATGCATGGTTGATGAGGTACTTTTCGTAAACCAGAACATGGTTCCTGATATATTGTAAACTGTATAATTAAGACAACAGGAATACACACATTGAGAGGTAGGCTTGTCTAATATTCACCACATGAGGATGGAAATTATTTGGTTTAACATGCCTTTACTAAATAATTGAACTATTTCAGTTCTAAATAATGCTTGTAGCTTTCGATGAAGGCAATGGAGTATATTGCTATGCTTCCAGTTGTGAAAGCAGCTATGAGATTGTGTGCAGAGGGTAGTGGCTGAGGCTTTAGGCTGTATCAGCCCAATTTCTCTGACATCTCCACCACCTATCTTTACCTTCTCGGCCCTGTGCATCACATTCCTTTCTTAGATATCATTTCTGTGCCTCTGTAGGAGTCAACCTGGAAGTTTTCCAGCTTTGTTTTTAATTTGTTTAACTTTTTAAAAAATTTATTTTTGAGAGAGAGAGAGAGAGAGAGAGCACGCACAGGTGGAAGAGGGTAGAGATAAAGTGAGACATAGAATCTGAAGCAGGCTCCAGGCTCTGAGCTGTTAGCACAGAACCTCAAGTGGGGCTTGAACTCACAAGCCAAGCGATCATGACTTACTGAGCCACTCAGGCACCCCAGCTTTGTTTTTAAAACCCAAATTCTGATAGAATTATTTTTCTAAAATTTTTCTCTGTCAAGTCTCATCAGACATAATACAGTTTCATAAAACACTTCATGTCTGTTTTCTCAAAGCTGGATTCTTGGGGGCAATTCTTATTCAGACCAGAATAATTTTTAACATCAGATCCTAGTAGTCTTCCTACTTTTAAGTTTGCAACCCAAAATAGAGTGAATCATATGAAGTATTTTTCAGTCCACTTGTCTGCCTAAGAATTTTGACCCGACAGGAATGGTGATACAATGCTATTCCTGTCCTCTACCTTCTCTGTGTGTCTTCTCCCCACTGAAACTGAACTAATCTCATGTTCCCATGAGTATATTATCAGCCACATACAAGGGTGCAAAAATGTGTGGGAAGGAAGTCTGAGTATCCCAGCTTTCTTAGGCATGTAGTCTTTTGAAATATACAGTGTTGGTAGACATTGGTCAGTTCAGGCTTTTAATGTATGATTCCCATCTTTCTACTAGGTTGAGATTCCAACCTAATGGAACAGGGCAACAGTCAGTTCTCAGTATTAAACTTCCTAGAAAACAGAAGTCTTATATTTTGCTCAAAAGTATCTATATTTTTTCTTAATTATTGAAATTTGTTTTGAACATAACACCTGAGAATAATTTAAATTCACTGCAAAGGATACACACACACACACACACACACACACACACACACACACAATGTCAAAGTTGGATAAGGCCAACACATTTTAGTTGAATATATCTGACATCTACTCTGTTCTTTATTAAAATGATGAGTAGTGTAGTATAGTCCCTTTGTACAAATCTTTGGTTTTGATTACATTGAAAATGACCTCAAAGTTATATGGGACTATTGTTAAAAATGCACATATTTTATTACCTCTTCTGTCTTACTGAATCTTAAAAGCTCAGGGTGGAACATAGGCATCTACTTTATTTTTAGTAAGATCTGTCTGTAATTTTCTAGTATTTCTTAGTATTTCCAAGTCTTTAGTCCCCCTCTGCAAAGTCCAAAATTGCATCACCATTTGTACACTAATCAATATGTAGTGTTGATCAGAATTTTCCTAGTCATCCAGTTCATTCAGCACAAGTAATAGATGTCTTCTAATTGTGGCCATTATACTAAATCCTGTACACATGATCAAATGAAGGTCTCAGCTCTTGGGGTGAGGTAGTAACTTAGATGTATAGGATAGAAGGGCATTAATGAGTTATTCTGGCAATTTAACATGATTTATGTAAGCGAATTAATTAAGTACTCCATTGTGTACTTTATGAAGTTCTGAAAAATGAGATAATGCATATCCGCGAGAATTACAAATTCATATACTTCTAAAGCTCTAGGCTACGCAGGTAAAAATTGCTGTTCTTTAGATTGAAACCCTAGCTGAACAAATAGTGCATTTTTATCTGCTTTGTACACTTTCCAGGTCAACTCAGAAGGCCAAATCTCACTAATGAGTGAGCATTTTTTATTATTCATATGTAAGGTTACCAATATATTCCATTTTATTTTGATGACAAAGCAATTTGATTCCAACTACCAAACTGATAAATTTGCCTCTGCCATTTTCATTTCCTCTGCAATTTAGGGATTGTGAATAATAATTAGCAAAGTTGAAGAGGCCCTTTAAAGGTCCCACAGGTACTGTTCAGTCAGATATATTTTTTTCCTTATTTCTGGAGATAGAGTTTCTCTATCATAGCAAAACGTACCTTAGGTATTTCTGATTTTAAATACTTTCTTTTAGAGGAAAAATAAAAAGTAAAGCAAAGTAAAACATACTTTTTTCTATGTTGTCTTGTACATGTGAAGTTCTTTGTGAAAACAATAAATTTTCACTGTACAACTATTTCTTGATTGTAATATTTATGTGTATTCATATGCACATATACATATGTTATAAAAGCTGAAATGAACTACATATCTATATCTATTCATACTACAACTTTTATTAAAGAATATTCAAAGTAGAATGTTTCTTTGAATAGAAAAGTTTGGCAAATTCCATGACTTTCAAATCCTCTCTCTCTCTTTTTTTTTTTTCTGATTTCCTTTTTAAGCTTACCTCTTAAATAGCTATTTGCTGTGGAGATTTAGAATCAGTTCAGCATTACCTATTTACTGCCAACCAGTTAGTTCCATGAATACCAAGAAAAGTAAACGCCTCTTTATTTATATGTGTACTATGTGATATTTACTAATATCTGATATTAGTATACAATTAATGGTTTCTTAAAAAAAAAAAAAAAGAAAGAAAGAAGACTGGGGCCCTGTTAGTGGCTTAGTCAGTTAAATCCGGCTTTGGCTCAGGTCATGATCTCACAGTTCATGGGTTCCAGCCCTGCCTTGGGCTCTGTGCTGACAGCTCAGAGCCTGGAGCCCACTTCAGATTCTGTGTCTCCATCTCTCTCTGGCCTCCCATGCTTGCTCTCTGTCTCTCTCTTTCTTAAAAATAAATAAATATTTTAAAAGTTAAAAAAAAATAAGCAAACTTATTTTTAAGTTAAATAAAACTTAAAAAAAGTGTTGCTTGTTCCTATAGTTTAATTTATGTCTTTCAGAAATGTTTTTGAGGATGAAGAGTTTATATTAGGTCACACATTTCAATAAATATTGTACCATTTGGTATCAACCTAAAAGAATTGATAATCCATTCTTTTATATGGACTGCATTATAACATCTACTACAAAAAGAGTTAATATATTTTGTAAGTGTTAAAGTTTGCATTGTTGATTACTGTGGGAATAATTTCATAATAAAAATTCAGAAAATTGATCTGGTTAGAACATTTTAGCTTATATAAATCAACCTTGGTTTTTATTTTTTAAATTAATTTATTTTTTTTAACGTTTATTTATTTTTGAGACAGGGAGAGACAGAGCATGAACGGGGGAGGGTCAGAGAGAGGGAGACACAGAATCTGAAACAGGCTCCAGGCTCTGAGCGGTCAGCACAGAGCCCGACGCGGGGCTTGAACTCATGGACCGCGAGATCATGACCTGAGCCGAAGCCGATGCCTAACCGACTGAGCCACCCAGGTGCCCCTCAACCTTGGTTTTTAGAACTCAGTAAATGAATATGTCTTGTGTATTCATTATATGTATTCAAAATATATGTATACTTATGTCTTATATAAATATATTTAATAAACATATAACATAAATAGAATTGGATGTATATATATATCATTATTTTTAACCCAAAAGGTAACTTTTTCTTTCATCTTTAAATATATCAGTTATCATCTTTTGAGTTTATTTAAAATTATATATAGAAAATTTGATCATAATATTAAACACAGCCTACTGGTTTTAGAATATATGAACACGTCTTATTATTCTAATTTCATTATTCTTACATGACTATATAAGAAAAAAGAACTGGCTTTGTCTTTTTTAAGTGATAAAATATTAAATTTCCAGTTTTTTGGGATTTTACCAAGCAAACTTAAGTTCCTCTGGTTTCTTTTTTAAACTTGAAGTCAAAGAATGAAATATTTTTCATAAAAAATGTTTTCAGTGTACTTGGTATGCCTTTGAAGTACTCTCTGGGTCTTCGGACTCTAGTCATTACTCAGCAGGTGTTTGCATTTGTCTTTAACAGGTAACAGTGACTTGACAAGGGGTTTGAGGCAAAAGGGGGGAAGAAAAAACCTTTTCTATTGAAAATAGTCTTGAATAAAACAATAAAATGCACCAAATAATTCTGTATGGATCTTGATATCAAAAGGTACTGTTTTTTTCCCCTTTGGACCTCTAAGTATTCTTGGGGTTAGGGGATGGGGTTTTTTCAGTCTTAAAACTCTCCCTCAAATCTCTCCCCCCTTTTTTTTTCTTTTTTGGTAGAGGGACATATATTCTTTAAAATGGGGTCTGTTGGGAAGCATTGAAGAAATGGTTCAATTTGTGGCATAAATTCCACCGAAGAATATTTTTATTTTCAATTGTTTCTTGCAGAGATGTCTTATTGGAGAACTGGCAGTTTATTTAACACATACTTTATATTCTGGTTTTGAAAAGCTCTTTCTCCAGGAAGCAAATGACTATGGAAGTAATTTTCTGTGTTTCCAGTTTAAGAGAAGCCACTAAATCATTTTGAGTAATCAGGAAATGACTTTTATGTTTACAAATTGGATTCTCTCCTCTAAAATCAGTATCAGTTGGAAAAACTCTTAAACTTTCTTGATAAAAATTAGAATAAAAATATACAATACTAAAATTAATAAAAAGCAGACACTTCTCTGCTTGTTTGCAATCTCCTTGGGAGCATCCCAGGTGAAATCTGAAACCAGTCCCCATACTCAGAAGACAGGAAGAGACCTAAGAAAGAAGGAAGCCGCTCCAGATTTTTTTATTAATAAAATTTTTAAAGTTTATTTTTACTTATTTTGAGAGATAAAGAGCAAACAGGGGAGGGACAGAGAGAGAGAGAGAGAGAGAGAGAATCCCAAGGAGGCTCCATGCTATCAGAAACTGAGCCTGACGTGGGGCTCGATCCCATGACCCTGGGACCATAACCTGAGCCAAAATCAAGAGTCAGAGGCTTAACTGACTGAGCATCCAGGCACCCCAAACCCCCTCATATTTTTAGGTGGCAGTTTTCATAAGCAAGGGAACTTAGGAGGCTTGTTTTGAGCAGCCGCGAGACAAGTAGATCTCATCTGCCTGTAAAATCTTAAGCTTTTATATAGAGGCTTTAACTGAGTTCAGTCACATGCACCCTCTAGATGTTCTCAGCACCATATCACTATGTCAAGGCTATGTCCTTGGGGCAGGTCCTGGAGTAGGGAAAGCAAGCAGAATGTGCATTCCAAAGACAGGGGAGGGAGTGAGGATCCTCCAGCTGTAGCAAGGTCCTTCTTATTGGGTGGGTAGGAGGTCACGTCCTCTCCATGACCTCCCCCAACATTCTCAAATTTTGAAACTTCTTCAGTGAATGTCTTATGGATTTAAAAAATGATCTGCACAGGGGCGCCTGGGTGGCTCAGTCAGTTAAGCGTCCGACTTCGGCTCAGGTCATGATCTCGCGGTCCGCGAGTTCGAGCCTCGCGTCGGGCTCTGGGCTGATGGCTCAGAGCCTGGAGCTTGCTTCCGATTCTGTGTCTCCCTCTCTCTCTGCCCCTCCCCCGTTCATGCTGTGTCTCTCTCTGTCTCAAAAATAAATAAACGTTAAAAAAAATTAAAAATAAAATAAATAAAAAATGATGTGCACAAAAGCAGGTCCTATCATGATTCCTATGGTTAAATACCATTGTTTGTTTTTTCTTTCTTTTTTTTTTTGGTCCTGTAAATGTTCTCCTGGAAGTGCCAGGAGAGCTATAGAATGCAGATTATTTTAATGTGCCCTTTTTCAGCCTTATGAAGCATAACATTTATAAAATTCTATTTTATGGTGAACATGGTTTTCTTTTTATTAGCTTCCAAAATTTCTCAAAGAAGTTACGGATACCTTTGTGGTTAAAAGAGAGATAAGAAAGAGAGAGGAAAAAAAGAGGAAAAAGAGTAATGACTCTATGACTTGCTTTTATAACTTAATATGTCTTTGTGTTTTTTTTCTTGTCAGTACATACAGTTCTACCTCATGTGTCTCAGAATTCTATAGCATGGCTGTATCATGTTTTAACCACTGATCTATTAATGGACAAAAAGCTACTTTTTGTTTTTTCTCCACAATTTTCAAAGAGTATTGCAATAAATATTCTCCTCTTGGGTAAATGCACATTTCTTAGTCTTCCATTCAAGTTTTTTCATGCTTGCCACCATACCTTTACTGACTTAATTTTCCCTGTTCACTTATATACACCAAATGTTCTAGGTAAGCTGATTTAATCATCATCACGATGCACATTCTATTATCCCAGGTCACTGCTTGCACCCAATACTCCATTGATCTGGAATTGCCTCCCCATGTACCTCTCTGCATTTACTCTATGCGACTAACTCTGAAAACAACCTGAAGACTGGCAGAACGGATCTTCCACAGCTAGTCATAGAGAAAAGACCGCATCAGAAAGAGTAGGAGGAGTGGAGATGCCTTGGGATCGAAACCCTCAGTACAACTAACCACAAATAGGAGGGACACCACAAGCACAGAGAATTTGATCTCATTTCTTTTGGCCAGTGGTTATTCATTGCTACGTTTTCTATAACACATAGTTCTTTGTACCATGCATGGCTCAGTTATATAAGACACCTTGTTTTACTTTATGGGCATAAATGTGTTATTTTGCCTGCTAGTTACATACACTTTAAAAACATCTGATTATACCTTGAATTTCTAGCATAATTGCATAGTTTCTTATGCATGGGCAACACTCTATAAAAACTTGAGAGATTATCAATTCCTAGCTTTCCTTTTTAGTCAGAAGTAATATTAAAGAAAACTTAAAAGGTGAAACAGCACACAGGCACCAACAAATCAGAATCAATGGTGCCCCATAGTGTTGGGGCAAATTCTTGCAACTCCCCTGGAATATCAGGTACTTCTCTTTTAAGAAGAACCTTGGCATCTGTGATCATTGGGAAGATTCTGGAGGATTCATGGCACTGATTAAATAATTTCCAGCCAGAAAGAAACTATTTTAACACTTTAACAAGAGGCCATACAGGTGTTAGAGGAGGTCATCCAGAGGACATGACCACCAGCTGACCTGGGAGCTGGAATGAGGCAATCAGGGACTTGTTTCCCCTCACCATCCTTGGAATGTACCTTTCTGCCCACCATTTCCACAGCGAGGCCACTTTAAGGAGGATGTAGCCTTGAGAGAGTAATGTGTTATTGAGATCATCTGGACTAAGCCCCATTAAGGCCTCTATATAAAGCCAAGATTCTGAGGGAGGGGTGTGTGTGTGTGGGTTTGCTGGTCTTGCGGTTATCAGAGAAAAGCCGTACATGTAAGTTCTTATGCTCTTTAAAACTGTCACTTTCTTTGGCTTCTTCTTGCCCTCTGAGTGCAAGTGCAGTGACTAGTTTAGGCTTTCACCTGCAGAACTCTCAAAATTAAGAACCAGCAATGGGTAACATTTTATCGTTAACCCTATTTTTGTATGTAAAAAATCACCATTGCCGATAAGTACTGATGGAGCAGATGTCACTGAGTAAGAGGTATTTGAATTGTTTACTGAAAGACGAACAGGAGTTTATCCTTAAACAAGAAGAACAAATAGCAGATAGTGCTGTGTGTTCCAAGTTGGAAATCCATGAATGAGACAGTCTGGAATTCTTAGGCAATAGTGTAAGCCCCTGTTTTGCTGGAGGTGGTGGGTGGCAGGGGGAGTTGGAGGTTTTGGATGTCGTAAGGAGTAATTTGGATTTTGGCCGATGCATGTGGAATCCTTCTAAGTCAGAGAATGGAATGAGTGGCTCTGTATTTTGGAAAGGGGTCTGTAATCACTGGCTGTGTTCAGGAAGTCCTGGGTCCTTCTGGGAGCTAGGAATCTCAGGTTGTCTTTGGCATTTGGGTAAGAGGTGATGGGTATCTGAAGAAGCCATGGGGGAAATAAGGGTGACAGCTGGGGAGAATGTAATGGATTCAAGGGACATTTAAAAGGTAAAATGCATAGGATTCTATAAATGGATGCTGAGCAGGGGAAAGTAGGGGAATGAAACGGCGGATTTGCAGTTTTTAAGGATGATGTCCTTAACCAAGGTAAGGAATATGAGAGGAACAGATTTGAACCCCAGCAGCATTTAGTACTCTTTGATGAGAGAAGAAAAGAAAATTGATAGCATATAGTTATAAAGAGACATAAAAACAGGAAAAAAAATCATCGTTCATGTATATAGAGGTATGTGTTTCTATGTAGATTTTTTTTTACAACTTGGGAATGTTTTAATTTCAGTTGCTTATGGACTTACCGTATAAAATAATTTTCATATGGTAATTATGCTGAAGGTGTATTTTACTTTGGTCTCAACTTATTTGGCTGATAAAAGCTGTTTCTGCCCATTTCCTAATTAGTTAAAACAACTGCTGCTAATCAAGTAGGCGTCAAATGACAGGTACAAACTATTTTCATTCAAGAGAACTCCTGTAAGATGAATACAGGGTTACCTGGTCTGATTGGCAAATTAAAGAGAAATTCATGACAACAAATCAGTGTAGTGGGCTACACTGTGGACCTCCCCCAAATCTAGCCATATCGTCTTGGGGAGAGCCTGTGAATGGGGAAAAGTCTGCGCTTGCAATTACGTTAAGGATTTTGAGATGATGATGTGAGAAGACCCTGTGTTATGCAGGTGGCCCTAATTCCAATGGCAGGGTCCCTTTATGAGATAGAAGAGGTGGTAATGCTATCAGGGAGGAAGAGATCAGGGAGATGTGACCACGAGTCTATGAATACGGACAGCCACCAGAAAGAGGGAAGAACTCGATTCTCCCCTGTATTCTTGGAGATAGGACAGCCCTGCTGAGTCCTTAATTTCTGACTTTTGGCCTCCACAGCTGTGAGAATAAATTTGTTATTGTAAGTGACCAAGTTGATTGTAATTAACCAGTTACAGGGACCTTATACCTCAACCTTTCTGGGTAAAGATCTGAATATCTAATATCAAGATAAAATTAGAACAATTATCTTGTGGCCAATAGAAAAACCAGAGTTACTTCAACAAATCAGAGGTTCATTGCATGTTATCCAAAGAATTACTCTGACAAATGCATAACTGTCTTACGATCTCACTTTGCTTAAGGTGGCTCTGAATGAAAGTTTCTGTTTGGGATTTTTCTATTATACCCTAAGAATGTGGTTCCTCTAATGCTGAGTGGTCATGAGGGATTTTCATGAGCAGGAGTTCTGTAAAACAAACAAGATTGTGCTGAAATATTCATGAAAGGTTGGCTTTAGAAAAGCACATGAATAATCAGAATAAAAAAACAGGTCTAAAATGCAAAGCAAAGAAAAATACATCTTACATGTGTTTCTTGTTTTCTTTCTTTTTAAGTCTTTGTTGTCAATACAATAACTTAAAGAATAGAGCCTAATGAGTTACACATATTACCTTTGGACCTGATCTTTTCACTTCCAAATTAAGTTCTATTTTTTTTTTTTTTTGTGCTTGCTGTTCAGAGTACATCATAATATTTTCTTTTGAAACATTTTTTTTTAAACATCTCGTATTAGTTTCCTAGGGCTACTGTAACCAAGTACCACAAACCAGATGGCTAAAACAGAAATGTATTCTTTCACAGTTCTGGTGGCTACAAGCCTGAAATGATGGTGTTAACAGGGTTGGTTTTGCCCTGACTTTCTGATGAGAAATCTTTGCCTTTCCTTGGCTTATAGATGGATCACTCCAATCTCTGCCTCAACCTCCATATCCCATGGCCTTCTCCCTGTTTTCTCTGTGTGCAAATTTCCTGCTTTCTATCAAAATACCAGTCATTAGATGAGGGCTCACCTTAATCTAGTATATCATTTTAACTTGATTACATCTGCAAAGACCGTATTTACAAATGTATTCGGGTTCTCTAGAAGAACAGAACCAATAGAATGTGTGTATATATAGGGACAAGATTTATTTTAAAGATTTGGCTCATGAAATCCTACCTGGAAATCTAAAACCTACAGGGTAAACCAGCAGGCTGGAGATCCAGGGAAAAGCCAATACTACTGTTCAAGTTAGAAGGTTGTCTGGTAAAATTTCTTCTTGCTCGGGGAGACTTCACTCTTCCCCATACCCCCAACTGCCTCTGCCCCCAATCCAAGCCATCAGCTCACCAGATTAGGCATATACCCTAATTACTGAGTACAGTTTACTCACTGGTCACCAATTTAAATGATGAGCTTATCCAAAAACACCTTTCACAGAAACATTCAAAATGTATGGCCACCTATCTGGGCCTGTGCCACAGCCAAGTTGACACGTAAAATGAACCAGAACAAATAATGTCCTATTCCTAAATCCCGTGGAATTATGACTTGACTCTATTTTTGGAAGGATGTAATTCAACCCATAACACTTCCTGTATATTTATATGTAAGGTCAATAACCTTTTCTTTAATCTTGTTATAAAATACTCCTTCACAGTTGGAAATAGAGATAAAAGTAAGCTGTAACACTTCTGGATTTTAAAAGAAAAGGAATTTAAAGATTCTGATTATTTTCAGATGATAAGCAATCAAGTTGTAGTTCTTAGTGTGGGAAGAAAATATTCACTTGCTGTGTCAGTGTCCTCATGATAGCCTTATTTGGAGTTTGTATCAGTTCTGCCATTTTCTCCCTACTGATGTCCACACTGCTACTCAAAATCAGTTTGTGTTTTGTGTTTCTAATCCTTTTATATATTAAATGATTATTTTTTTACTGGGGGAAAAGGAAGGTAGGTAAGCCTTGATCTCATGGAACTTCTGTCCTCCTAGAGGTAGATGATAAACAGAAGATAAATTCATAGTGTAATTTCTGATAGCCATCAAGAACTAGGGAAGAACAAAAAGTGTGGGTTGATAAGAGTGCATTGAGTGGGAGTCTGTAGATCAATATTACATTGTCATACCTGTGGAAGGTTTTCTGAACTGGAGACTGACTTGTCAGTCAAAAGATAAATGATAGGAAAGAGCACTGATCTAATGTTTAAGGACAGTGTCTTTGAATTAGATACTGGCAACTGCAAAAATCCTAAGGGGTGAAAGAACTTGGTGAGCATGGGGAACAGAAGGACCACAAGTAGGGCTGGGACATAGTGAGTGAAGGGGGGAGGGGGCCTTGATAGGAAGACAAATTCAGGCAAAGGTGAGAATTAGCAGGGGGTTTTCCCCCCCTACATTCATTAGGATTTTATTTGGAAGCTTAAAGCAGGAGAAACAGCATTATTTGATTTATGTTCTAAAATATGTGCTCTAAAAAATCCTAGCCTTTTGGATGGAGACAGGAGTGAAGGGACAACGATATCTACAGAAAGATTAGTGCAAATTTGCATTAACTTGGGAATGTGCTGATGATACAAAATAAGGTGGTTACAATAGAAGTGTTTGGTCACCTTAAGGTAATGAAAACTCAGGAGAAAGAACGTGGATCCAGGTAGGTGAAAGTCTTTCCCACAACAAATTCTATACACTTAATGACCTCTTAGCTGTAACTCTTGTGGAAATCCCAATACAGGCTTTGTTTTTCCTATTAAAAGGATAAAAGTGTAACCAATATTGGAGGTAGTTACCTGCATTTCATTGTCTGATCATTACATGCCATTTGCCAATATTTAACCTATGGATTTGATTAAAAGTATACTTGGAACTGCTTTTCTTGATAGAAAATTATAAAATGTGTAATTTATTCTAAAGGGCAAACTTAGAATAATCACTTTATTTCCCCAAGTGTCATATTGGGCAAGAATCCTCTTATCAGAGATGTTGCCCAGTAGGTTGGGTATAAACTGCTTGAAAGTTAAAAATGGTAATCAGTTTGGAATATGTTGACCCTTCCCAAATGTCTCTTATGCTGATTGTGTTTCTTACCCATTTTTTAAATTATTCTGAGAGGAACTTAAAGAATTATGGGTTTTACAATAAAATATAAAATTGGGTGTGGGACACTTTCTCATGAGTATTTTTAATACGCATTCCCCACCCCCATACTGGAGTACAAGGCCATAAATGCAACAGCAGTGTTTACAGTAATAAAGTTTATTAGAAATAGCGTGTATGGTTTGTAGTTCATGAGAAACCACTAAGCATTCTTGACACATTGATAAAATTGGATTAATTGAAGTTAAAAGTTAAGACATTAAAAAGCTACTCCATCTGTTCCAGTTATTGCCATGGAACAAATTCCTCAAACTTCACAGCTTAAAACAACATTGTTATGCTCACAGATCCAGTGGCCAGGAGTTTGAACACAGCGTGGCAGGAGAGACCTGTTTGCTTCACAAACAGGGGCTGAGGAGACTCAGGAGAGGAATCCATAATGAAGGGTGGACTCCTCTGTAAAGACTTATTCACTCATATACCTGGCACCTTGAGCTGGGTGACTAGAAATCTAGGCAATATTGTCAGGTTGAAAATAAACCTAACTTAATGTGGTATGTTATTATGTTTGACACTCTCACAAGGAGCCCCAAAGAGCTGCAGGAGTTCACTCTGCACTTGGTCATAGTACCTTCCTGGAAGACCTGCAAGGGGGTACTGCCCCTTGAAGTGCCCTCCCTGGGGCAAGAGTGGAAGAATTGATCTTTCCAGGTCGTTCCCATCTTGCATTAATCAAAGATTACACCCACGGATAGCTAAAACTACCTTCCCCTTCCATTTTTCGTCAAATCTCTTGGTGGTGTGTGGGGGAAACCCCAAAAGGTTTGCATCCAAACCAGCTTATGTGCATGTGTGTTTGTTTAAATATGCATGTAAGCATGTATACACGTAGGTGTTTGAGCTATGCAAATAAAACCTTGATCTGAAAAATCAGAATTCAGACAGTAACTTGTCCTACACTATGACCTCCAAAATAGCACTATAAAGTTACTTATGGTTGTAGCTGACATTTCAGCACAGTGGGGGAAAATAGATATTTACAAATACTTCTTGACATTTCATGAACTAGGAAGAACATCAGGAGAACTCTCCTCTAAACCCATTACTAATCTTCCCAGTTTCTTCCATACTAATAAAGGACAAAGTCTCCTGAGTCAAGTATATTAGGATATATCCAAAAGTTGTACTTGAGCACAGTAATGGACACTGGTGCCCCATCCGAATGTAAGTTACTGCGTGGAAGTGCTCGTCCCTGACCAGTGTGTTGGCTGCCAATGACCCACAGCTGCTGCCTTCTCAGAATTGTTCTTGGTGGAATAGAAGCTTCCTTGCCAAGAGCTTACGTGCCCTTCCATATGACCAGTGACTGATCTAGGAGATCGAAGGCAGGCCCTTTGCTTCAAGCTGGGGCCAATTCTGTGCCTCCACACATGCTCCAGAGGTGACCTGGGATGAGGTTGAAGCTAGACCTTAGCTGAAAGCTTCTTTAGCTCCTTCCCCAGATTTTTGGGCTTCCTTTGCTGCCTTTGTCCTGAGAGTGCTGCCAGCATAAATCATGTGTGACCAAATGTCTCTGGTTCTGCTTCCAGGGAAACCAACCTAAGACAGGTAGTTGGGAGAGGGCTTTTGAATGACCAGAAATGGTTTATTGGCTGGATACTGAGAAGTGGATTGATTTATAAGTGAGCCTGAAGTTTAAATTTTGGTAACAAGAGCATGTTTGATACCTCTGTGGAGAGAAACTCTAGAATAGGTTGCAATGTTAGGTATCCTGCATTTGAGATAATGAAACCTCAAATGGAAAAGATTGAACAGAATACTTAGCTTTTAGGTTTCCAGAACTTTTAGATCCGTGAGTAGGACTGAACATCTTCAGCAAGAAAGTGACTTTTGAAGACCTAAGAATGCACAGTGCTAAGAGGAAAAATTCTTAACAGAGGACAAATGAATATTCCTTTAAAAATAGAAAAGGTCAAAAGTTTTTACTGAAATAATTCCTGTGAAATCCATATGTCCTTTGGATTGTGAGTCTTATTTGGACTTTGAATTGGAAGCCTATTTTCTGTTTGTAAACTCTGAGTTCAGCTTTCAAATCTGTAATATCGTGGGTCTGGATCCTGTATTAACCAGAAAGCCTTGAAGACATCTTGAGTTTTTTTTTTTTTTAATTTTTTTTTTTTCAACGTTTTTTATTTATTTTTGGGACAGAGAGAGACAGAGCATGAGCGGGGGAGGGGCAGAGAGAGAGGGAGACACAGAATCCGAAACAGGCTCCAGGCTCCGAGCCATCAGCCCAGAGCCTGACGCGGGGCTGGAACTCACAGACCGCGAGATCGTGACCTGGCTGAAGTCGGACGCTTAACCGACTGCGCCACCCAGGCGCCCCAGAAGACATCTTGAGTTTTAAAATCTTGATAAGTTTAATTGCCGCTTTTGTTTCTTGAATAAAATCTTGCTTTTGAGGTTTAACTGAGGATGGATGAAAGACTCAGTAGTGGGAGGGAGTCTTCGTGGCCTCATCCACTTTATTGAATAGTGTTCACAGCACAGTTTGGCTCCACAAACATCAGAATTCTCTCAAGATGTCCACTCTGCACAAAGGTTCTGATTTTTCTCAAGGGCTGCATGAGTGTTTAGCTTGTCAGGAAAAAAAAAAATACTAGCTGAAAAAACTTGATACATGTCCATTTCCTTAAATGTTTCTAGTCAGCTTTCATATTTAGAGATCTCCTCCATAGATGATGCTTTTTAAACATAGCATGGAAAAGACACAAGTGTGATAACGATGATGTGAAATTAGGGTATAATTGGATACCCTAAGGGAAATGATTAATGGACAAATTTGCCCTGCACTAACAAGTGACATGCCATGGTGAATAAGAGCTGTGATCAATCACAAAACTATCTTTCATAAATGTCTTAACAAATTCTACAATAAGAGCTATTAAACACGAAGAGTCAAGGGGAAAAATCTGAATTACAGAAAGGTCGAATCTAAGACCTTAATACTTTGCTTACTTTGTTGATTCTTTGTTAAATATCACACACGGAAAGCTTCACAGAATAAAGTCATTACATGAACAATTTAGGTAAGATCCTCTACCCTTCTACTAGATGATTAGAAAGAAATGAGTTACAGGTGGTTCTTAGAACCAATAGAACAGGGCAGCCTTAGAATGGGAAATAGGAAAAGAACTCCAGGATCTGGAAAAAGAAGGAAATGTGGTATAATGCAGTATATGAATTTTTAGTCTTCAAAGATCATGGTTTTACTTTATGTGGATTGTTAAGATGACAAGCAAATCATAAATTTTAGAATAAAATATATTCTGAAACCACAATACCTAGGACCTCCTAAATTGCCCTTTCAGAGAAATAGACTTGATGGAAGAAGAATGCTCAGAATTCCTGTGAGCTAACTTGGCGATTGAACTCTTTACCCTGGCTCACAGGGCAAAAGATTTCTTTCAGTCCTTTAGTAAACCATATTTAAGCAAGGATCCAACTTTTGATATCCTTGTTCCTTTTTGAGACTACTGTGGCCTGACAAAAAACCCAACTGTGCTTCATGTGCAGTGTGTGCAATCCAGCTATATTCTTGATGTTTTAAAGAATTGCATGCTTCAAGAGCAATTTTTCATCATGGGCATTTATGACTTTTGATGCAAATGGAAACTCATTACTGACCATAGAATCAACATAAATTGTTTGCTTGCTTAAATGTGGTTTACTAAAGGACTGAAAGAAACTTTGTTAACCACAGATGGCTGAAAGCTGTTCTTATTGTCTTGGGTGGGATGACCCATAGTTAAGACTTCCCTAATTAGATGTTAAAGTGGAATTTGAGCAGAAAGGATTTAAATGAGTCACTGAAGTTTTAGGACCACATTACAAGTTAACCAAGGTCATAACATGTGTGGAAGTTCTGTTTTTTTGTGGGATTTTTCCTTGGGGAAGGGGATTAGATGAAATATCTAAAATTCTTAAACTCAAGGAATTTGCAGTCAGGAAAACCGTATTTTAATAAAGTAAGTCACACTTCATTGATCATGCCCTTTATATGCCCCTAGGAAGTCATGTAATGAATTAGTGGTCTAGGATAACCGATAAGAATGTGAAAGTTTTTGAGTGCCCAGGTGGCTCAGTCCGTTGAGCGTCCAACTCTTGAATTCAGCTCAGGTCATGATCTCAGGGTTTGTGGGTTTGAACCCTGCGTTCGGCTCCACACTGGAAGTGTGTGTCTGCTTGGGAACCCTGCCACCACCTGCTCCTTCCATGCATGCTTGCTCTCAAAATGAATAAACTTAAAAAATTTTTTTTCTATATGAAGAGTAGTATATGCACCCATAAGAGATTTATTCTCCTTTTCTTTAAATTAGCATGCTAGACAGTGTTGGCAAGCATATGCCTGATAAGACACTGCAGTTATTCTAGCTGTAGGGTCAGAAGTGCCAGATACCTAGCAAGTTAGATGAATATCTTTCACCTTAGATCCTATTTCAACATTTAATTAGGAAATGTTATCTAAGAGGCAGCTATCAGGGTTTTGTCTGATACTTTCTAAAGCGAATATATGTCATGGATAAAAATGGGATAGTCAGGAGAAATGACAGATGAACTCACAGGTAGGCAAGGAGAGCTCTTACAATTTGTAAATTCAAAAAGAAAATGAGTTTTTATAAGGCCATGGTGATCTAATTCGGGCAGAAATGGAGTCTTAAAACATATGTCCTATGGTAACTAAAAGTAGTTATCAAGGGAAGACTATTGGATCATTGTCTTTTCAACAGTTTGATGTTTTTTTTATATTTGTGCAATGCCAGCTTCATTGAGGGCTCATGTATTTATTCAACCTTTAAGTCTTATTTTTTTTAAATATTTGACAGGATATATTGTGATAGTAAAGTGTGCCCAAAAATATGCATTCAGTATATGCATTATATATGCAAAAATATGCATCATAAGAGTGAAATTTTAATGTTTGTTTAATCTGTTTTTTTCCACAATGAAAATATCTTTAAGGATAATAATCCATTGTTGTATACATAGACCTGTCTTGGATTTTACTTTTATTGAAGTCTAGTTGATATACAAAGTTAAATGAGCTTCAGGTGTACAATGTAGTAGTAATCTGAGAAGTCTATACGTTATGCTATACTCCCCGTGAGTACAGTTACTATGTCACCATGCAACTCTATTAGAATATCATTGATTACATTCTCCATGCTGTACCTTTCATTCCCATGACTGACTTGTTCCGAGGTTGGAAGCCTGTGCCTCCCAGTCCTTCACCCATTTTGCCCATCCCCCTTCCACTGAATCCTATATTTCTGTTGTGAAGGAATCTTATTTTCTTTTTTTTTCTTTTTTTTTTTTTTTAACGTTTATTTATTTTTTGAGACAGAGAGAGACAAAGCATGAACGGGGGAGGGTCAGAGAGAGGGAGATACAGAATCTGAAACAGGCTCCAGGCTCTGAGCTGTCAGCACAGAGCCTGATGGGGGGCTCGAACTCACGGATCGCGAGATCATGACCTGAGCCAAAGTCGGCTGCTTAACCGACTGAGCCACCCAGGTGCCCCAGGAATCTTATTTTCAATAGGGACCAATTTTTTATTCTCCTGGCAGGAGGAAAGTTCTGATAACTTTGGAAATTATCTCTTCCATTCTAACTTCTATTAACACCTAACAGAAATAGACTATTAAATGTAAAAGAACAGCAAATGCCTGGCTAATGCCTTTGTCCTCTCCTTTCCTCCAGAGGCCTCTCTGATCTCCCTCTGCTCCGTGGTTGCAAGGGGGAATTCCGTTTTTGCACAGATTGTAGTTGATCGCTTAACTACAAACCCCAATGAAGCTTTGCAGTTCTGGTTTTATTTATAATTTATAAATACATTCTCACATGGGACTAAAATAATGGCTCAAGAATATTTTCTGCTTTGTGAGGTGATATTTCCAAAAGTTATTGGCTGGTTGAGTATAAATACTATAAATAGTAAAAATTTTCCCCATTCCAGTGAACAACACTTGTAGTATTCATAGATAGATTCATTCATAAAAGAATAACTACACAAATCAAAGCCACACTGAGGTACCACCTCACATTGGTCAGAATGGCTAAAATTAACAACTCAGGAAACTACAGATGTTGGTGAGGATGTGGAGAAATGGGAACCCTCTTGCACTGTTGGTGGGAATGCAAACTGTTGCAGCTGAACTGGAAAAGAGTATGGAGATTCCTCAACAAATTAAAAATAGAACTACCCTGCAACCCAGCAATAGCACTACCAGGAATTTATCCAAGGATACAGGAGTGCTGATTCATAGGGGCACATGTACTCTAATATGTATAGCAGCACTTTCAACAATAGCCAAATTATGGAAAGAGCCTAAATGCCATCAACTGATGAATGGGTAAAGAAGATGTGGTTTATATATACAATGGAATACTACTTGGCAATGAAGAAGAATGAAATCCTGCCATTTGCAGCAACTATAGATAGAACTGGAAGGGATTACTTGATGCACTGTATGTTAACCAGTTTGACAATAAATTTATATTTAAAAAATAAAAAATGGTCTGTGCAACTCAAAAAAAAAAAAGAATAATTAGTATAGCATCAGAGGGAAGAAAAATATTTTCCCACCAAATAGATTTTTGAGCAACTGATATATGCAAGCGCTGTTATAGGCTCTGGAAATTAACAAAACAGATAAAAAAATTACCATGAACACATGAAGCTTAAAATCAATGTTACATACAGTTTGGGTACTACATACTTCCAGTGGACCCTGTCCAGACCAAGTTCCCCTGAAACACTGGATTAGGAATCTTTCTTCCTCATTCTCAAGGCATCTTGGATTCTACTCCTTGAATTTGTCCAATTGGTCTGGAATGGTTATCTCCTATACTATGTAGGTAAGAGTCCTTTCCAAATCTCCATTAATATTCCTTAGTGTAGCACCTAGAATAAAGGGTTCCATATTTTTAAAGTTGAATAAGTGATACTACTTTAAGTGCTTATGGTTACTGCTCAATTATATGACCTTTTAAAAACAGCTAAAATTCAGGGCACCTGGGTGGCCTCAGTCAGTTGAGCATCTGACTTTGGCTTAGCTCAAGATCCTGGGGTTTGTGAGTTGGAGCCCTGTAACAGGTTGTCTGCTGTCAACACAGAGTCCATTTCAGATCTTCTGTTCGCTCTCTCTGCCCCATCAAAGCTAGTGCGCACGCTCTCTCTCTCTCAAAAATAATGAACATTTAAAAATGATTTTTTTTTTTGGTTAAACTTGAGTGTGTGCAAGTGGGGGAGGAGACAGGGAAAGAGAATCCCAAGCAGGCTCCACCCTGTCTTGGCAGAGCCCAGTGCAGGGTCCATTGCCACGAATTGCTCATGACCTAAAATCAAGAGTTGATCAACAGACTGAGCTACCCAGGGGTCATAAAACAGCTAAAATTCTAATGCCTCTTCAAGAAACTTTGCCACCCCCAGTCACTGTTGCCATGTGAAACCCAGTCTGCTATCCACTCTTTTACCTTAGGGAGAGTTCTTACATAACTAATGATTTTAGGTATCTTTGGGACTTTTTAGAAAACATAAATACTGTTGCTGTAGGTTATTAGAACTATCATTTTCATGAGCTATCAGTGATAATGAATCTTTATGTAAACTACATTTTTCTTTGAATAATTCATCTACCTTATATTTGTGACTTTGAAAACATGAAATGTTAATATTACAAGCTAAGTAAAATATAAAATATCAATGAACAACTTAGACTCCATGCTTAATAAAAAGTGAAGATTAAAAAGGTTTTTGTAATATTTACCTGTTACTGTGAAAACCAATGTATTAGTAAGTTATAGTATTCTTTTGCTGGGGCTTGCATTTTCATGTAACAAGAGCCTCAAATGCTCTTATAATTTTACATTAAGCATAAAAGCTAGAAAGAAATTTGTAAAACATCGTAAAACTTTAAGGTAAAGAATATTAAGCTTCACAAACAGGAACAATCTTCCAGACAGTAAGTCTGAGGAAAAGATCACTGATTTGAACCTCATTTTGAAGACCTGCTAACCTCTGATCCAACCATATAAAGAATTCTATTCTGTACATGACTCCAGGATCCACAAATGGAAGTATAAAACTAATTTTAGAGAACACTGGCTGGACCAACTCTAAGCCAATATTTGAAGGATATTTTTTGTTAGTAATCCCAAAGGCCCTGATCCCTTAGGCCCTTATTTTTATTCATCTATTGTGGACCATCTCTTCCGAAGGTCTTGTGCTCTTTATCTTGATGCCTTTGTTTTCTACTTTGACTCTTATTGTCTCATTTTAGAAGCATTAACAAACAAAAAGCACATCAGAAGCAGATTTGCTGAAGGGTAAGAAATCTCATTCTAAGAGAGGAATGGGGAGGATTGGTCTCAAGATTTACAATGCCTGCAAATAAAGGGCTTTTCATGGAAAAGGAAAGTTAGTGTGATCTAGAGTGGTCTCTAAGGACTAGAACCAGATTAAACCTGGGAGGAAACTACAGGTGTACCATACTGGGCCTTCATAATTGGCAAAACTTTAGAAATACCTGATCATTTCTTGGAATTTCAGTTTTGAATATTTGAATCCAAAATACTACGCTGAAAAGACCACTGTGTCCTCAACTTCTCCTCTTAAGAGTTGTTGGCTAGGTCTCTGAAAAGAGATCTTGGACAAGTTATTTACTATTTAAAAAAAATCTCCCTGTCCCCATATATAAAATAATGCAATGATAGCTATATCAGACAACTGAGGAAATTAAAACATTATTTTTTTGTGCAGTGCATAGTATATAGAGACTACTCTAAATAATTTATGATCATTGTTATAAATTTTCTAAGGAAAAAATTCTCTTACACAGGTCTGAGATAGTTAAACCTGGTGACTAAGATTCTTTTAATGTCTTTAAATGTTTTATTATTTTCGTGTTTTTTTTAAAGTTTTATTTTTTTGATTTACATCCAAGTTACTTAGCATATAGTGCAACAATGATTTCAGGAGTAGATTCCTTAATGCCGGTTACTCATTTAGCCCATATCTCCTCCCACAATCCCTCCAGTAACCCTCTGTGTGTTCATATTTAAGAGTCTCTTATGTTTTGTCCCCCTCCCTGTTTTTATATTCTTGCTTCCCTTATGTTCATTTGTCTTGTATCTTAAATTCCACATGAGTGAAGTCATATGATATTTGTCTTTCTCTAATTTCGCTTAGCATAATACTCTCTAGTTCTAGCCATGTAGTTGCAAATGGCAAGCTTTCATTCTTTTGGATTGCCGAGTAAAACTCCATTTTGTGTGTGTGTGTGTGTAATATATATATATGTATATATATATTACATATATATATATATACATATATATATATATATATATATATATATATATATATATATATATATATATCACATCGTCTTTATCCACATCCATTCATCCATTGATGGACATTTGGGCTCTTTCCATACTTTGGCTACTGTTGATAGTGCTGCTATAAACATTGGGGTGCATGTGCCCCTTTGAAACAGCACACCTGTATCCCTTGGATAAATACCTAGTAGTGCTATTGCTGGGTCGCAGGGTAGTCCTATTTTTAATTTGTTGAGGAACCTCTATACTGTTTTCCAGAGTGGCTGTACCAGTTTGCATTCCCACCAGCAGTGCAAAAGAGATCCCTTTCTCCTCATCCTCGCCAACATCTGTTGCCTGAGTTGCTAATGTTAGCCATTCTGACAGGTGTGAGGTGGTAACTCATTGTGGTTTTGATTTGTATTTCCCTGATGAGTGATGTTGAGAATTTTTTCATGTGGTGGTTGGCCATCTGGATGTCTTCTTTGGAGAAGTGTCTATTCATGTCTTTTGCCCATTTCTTCACTGGATTATTTGGGGTTTTTTGGGTGTTGAATTTGGTAACTTCTTTATAGATTTCGGATACTAACCCTTTATCTGATACGTCGTTTGCAACTACCTTCTCCCATTCTGTCGGTTGCCTTTTAGTTTTTCTCATTGTTTCCTTCACTGTGCAGAAGCTTTTTATTTTGATGAGGTCCTAATAGTTCATTTTTGCTTTTATTTCCCTTGCCTTTGGAGACGTGTTAAGTTTCTGTGGCCTAGGTCAAAGAGGTTTTTGCCTGCTTTCTCCTCAAGCATTTTGATGGCTTCCTGTCTTACATTGAGGTCTTTCATCCATTTTGAGTTTTTTTTGTGTATGGTGTAAGAAAGTGGTCCAGGTTCATTCTTCATGTCGCTGTCCAGTTTTCCCAGCACCACTTGCTGAAGAGACGGTCTTTATTCCATTGTATATTCTTTTCTGCTTTGTCAAAGATTAGTTGCCCATATGTTTGTGGGTCCATTTCTGGGTTCTCTATTCTGTTCCATTGATCTGAGTGTCTGTTCTTGTGCCAGTACCATACTGTCTTTATGTTTTATAGCTTTGTGTACAGCTTGAAGTCTGGGATTGTGATGCCTCCTGCTTTGGTTTTCTTTTACACATTGCTTTGGCTATTCAGGGTCTTCTCTGGTTCCATACAAATTTTAGAATTGTTTGTTCTAGCTCTGTGAAGAATGCTGGTGCTATTTTGATAGGGATTACATTGACTGTGTAGATTGCTTTGGGTAGTATTGACATTTTAACAATATTTGTTCTTCCTATCCAGGAGCATGGATTGCTTTTCCTTGTGTGTGTGTGTGTGTGTGTGTGTGTGTGTGTCTTCAATTTTCTTTCATAAGGTTTCTATAGTTTTTAGTGTATAGATTTTTCAGTTCTTGGGTTAGATTTATTCCTACGTATTTCATGGTTTTTGGTCCAATTGTAAATGGGATCGATTCCTTGATTTCTCTTTCTGTTGCTTCATTGTTGGTGTATAAGAATGCAACCGATTTCTGTGCATTGATTTCATATCCTGCAACTTTGATGAATTCATGAGTCAGTTCTAGCAGTTGTTTGGAATCTTCTGGGTTTTCCATATAGAGTATCATGTCATCTGCAAAGAATGAGTTTGAGCTCCTCTTGGCTGATTTGGATGTCTTTTCTTTGTGTTTTCTTATTGCTCAGGCTAAGATTTCTGATATTAGGTCAAATAACACTGGTGAGAGTGGACGTCCCTGTATTATTCCTGACCTTAAGGGAAAAGCTCTTTTTTTTTTTTTTTTTTTCATTGAGGATGATATTAGTGTTGAGTTGAGTCTTTCATATATGGCTTTTATGATCTCTAGGCATTGTCCTTCTATCCCTACTTAATTAAGAGTTTTTATCAAAAAAGGATGCTGTATTTTGTCAAATGCTTTCTCTGCATCTATTGAGAAGGTTATGTGTCTTGTCCTTTCTTTTATTGGTGTGATAAATCACATCGATTGCTTTGCAGATAGTGAACCAGCCCTGCATCCCAGGTATAAATCCCACTTGGTAGTGGTGAATAATTTTTTTAACGTATTATTGGATCTGGTTGGAGAACATCTTGAGGATTTTAGCATCCATGTTCATTGGGGAAAATTGGTCTATAGTTCTCCTTTTTAGCGGAGTCTCAATCTGGTTTTGGAAGCAAGGTAATGTTGGCTTCATTTAAAGAGTTTGGTAGTTTTCCTTCCATTTCTATTTTTTTGGAACAGCTTCAAGAGAATAGGTGTTAACTCTTCTTTTAAATGTTGGGTAGAATTCCCTTGGAAAGCCATCTGGCCCTGGACTCTTGTTTTTGTTTACTAATTCGATTTCTTTACTGGTTATGGGTCTGTTCAAATTTTCTATTTCTTGATGTTTCAGTTTTGGTAGTGTATATCTTCCTAGGAATTTGTCCATTTCTTCCAGATTGCCCATTTTATTGGTGTATAATTGCTGCTAATATTCTCTTATTGTTTTTATTTCTGCTGTATTTCTTGTGATCTCTCCTCTTTCATTCTTGATTTTATTTATTTGGGTCCTTTTTCTTTTTGATCAAACTGGCTAGTGGTTTATCAATTTTGTTAATTCTTTCAAAGAACCAACTTTTGGTTTCATTGATCTGTAATACTGTTTTCTTGGTTTTGATAGCATTAATTTCTGCTCTAATCTTTATTATTTCCTGTCTTCTGCTGGGTTTGGGTTTTATTTGCTGTTCTTTTTTCAGCTCTTTAAGGTGTAAGGTTAGGTTGTGTATCTGAGGTCTTTCTTCCTTTAAAAAGGTCTGGATTGCTATATACTTTCCTCTTATGACTGCCTTTCCTGTGTCCCAGAGGTTTTGGGTTATGGTGTTATCATTTTCACTGGCTTCCATGAACTTTTTAATTTCCTCTTTAACTTCTTGGTTAGCCCACTCATTCTTTAGTAGGATGTTCTTCAGTCTCCAAGTATTACCTTTCCAAATTTTTTCTTGTGGTTGATTTCGAGTTTCATAGTGTTGTGGTCTGAAAATATGCACGGTATGATCTGGATCTTCTTGTCAAGGGCTGATTTGTGTCCCAGTATGTGGTCTATTCTGGAGAATGTTCCATGTGCACTGGAGAATAAGGTATGTTTCGCTGCTTTAGGATGAAATGTTCTGAATATATCTGTTAAGTCCATCTGGCCCAGTGTGTCATTCAAAGCCATTGTTTTCTTGTTGATCTTCTGTTTAGATGATCTGTCCATTGCTGTAAGTGAGGTGTTGAAGTTCCCTACTATTATGGTATTATTAGTAATGAGCTTCTTTGTGATTAATTTATATATTTGGGTGCTTCTACATTTGGTGCATAAATGTTTACAATTGTTAGGTCTTCTTGGTGGAAAGACCCCTTAATTATGATATAATGCCCTTCGTCTCTTGTTACAGTCTTTATTTTAAAGTCTAGATAGTCTGAGATAAGTAAGGCTACTCTGGCCTTCTTTTGTCGACCATTAGCAATGATAGATGGTTCTCCACCCCCTTTCAATCTGAAGGTGACTTTAGGTCTAAAGTGGGTCTCTTGTAAACAGCCTATAGGTGGATCTTGTTTTCTCATCCATTCTGTTACCCTATGTCTTTTGATTGGAGCATTGAGTCCATTGACGTTTAGAGTGAGTACTGAAAGATACCAATTTATTGCCATTATGTTGCCTGTAGTGTTGGACTTTCTGGTGGTCTCTGGTCCTTTCTGGTCTTTATTGCTTTTCGTCTTTTTTTTTTTTTTTTTTTTTTTTTTTTTTTTGAGAGTACCCCTTAAAATTTCTTGCAGGGCTGCTTTAGGGCTCACAAACTCCTTTAATTTTTTGTTTGGGAAACTTTTTTTCTCTCCTTCTATTTTGAATGACAGACTTGATGGATAAAGAATTCTTGGACACATATTTTTTCTGATTCAGCACATTGAATATATTCTGACACTCCTTTCTGGCCTGTCAAGTTTCTGTGGATAGGTCTGCTGCAAACCTGATCTGTCTTCCCTTGTAGGTTAAGGACTTTTTTCTCTTGCTGCTTTCATGATTCTTTCCTTGCCTGAGTATTTTGTGAATTTGACTATGATATGCCTTGTTGATGGTCAGTTTTTGTTGACTCTAATGGGAGTCCTCTGTGCTTTCTGTATTTTTGAGGTCTGTGTCTTTCCCCAGGTTAGGAAAGTTTTCTACTATGATTTGCTCACATAACCCTTCTACCCCTTTCTCTCTTCCTTTTCTGGGACCCCTATGATTCTGATGTTTCTTTCAAATGAGTCACTGATGTCTCTAATTCTTAAATTGTTCTCTTTTGCCTTAGTCTCCCTTTTTTTTTTCTTCTTCATTATTGTGCATAAGTTTATCCTCTATCACTTATTTGCTGCTCTGCCTCATCCATCCTTTCTGCCATGACTAATATTCAAGTTTGCTGCTCAGTTATAGCATGTTTTATTCCATCGTGACTAGCTTTTACTTCTTTTATCTCCTCAGAGAGGAATTCTAATCTGTTTTCGACCCCATGTTTTATTAAAAAAAATTTAATGTTTATTTACTTTGGAGAGACTGAGAGACAGTGAGTTGGGGAGATGCAAAGAGAGAAGGATACACAGAATCTGAAACAGGCTCCAGTTTCTGAGCTGTCAGCACAGAGCCTGACATGGGGCTTGAACCTCCTGAACTGTCACATCATGACCTGAGCCTAAGTTGGACACTTAACCGACTGAGTCAGCCAGGGGCCCCCAATTTTTTTATTTTTGAGAGAGTACAAGCAGGGGAAGGGTAGGGAGGTTGGGGGGAGGGGGGAAAGGACAGAGGACCTGAAACAGCTCTGTGCTGACAGCAGTAAGCCTGATGTGGGGCTTGAACTCATGAACGATGAGATCATGACCTGAGCCACCCAGGAACCCTTGATGACTAAGATTCTTTAAGATACCTCATTTATACAATGCCTATTATGCTAAGTCTTCACAATTTACCAAACCTGGAAACAAGAGCTTACAAAGATTTTGGTGAAAACTTCTGTTCTCTGGATCTTAGTATGCAAAGCTGAAGAACTTTCTATACAATTTAAACTGTCTAACTTATGGTTATGTCTAAACCTAGAAATAAATATGAACAATTTTACTTTTGGATCTTACATTAAAATTAAATACTAACTTAATATCAAAATTATTACATATATGGAGTTTAAAAGCTTATGTGCTATTTTCTGCAATTGCATTAACATCAGAAAACAAAATTGTGAAGTGGTAATTATGTGGGAATGTAAAGTTTACACATAAGAATGGTAAAATATAAAGGTATTCTAGATGCTTACAAAAGTATAAAATATCTTAAGTTGTATATATACAAGGAAACCAAAATCCAGGTAAATAATACCTATAGTATTCCTTTTTAGGAAGTATTTGTTAGTCATAAATAACAGTAATCTTGAAGGAAGACTTTGAAACTTCAACTACTGAACACACAGTCCCGGGTAGATTTTTACCTCTCATTGGCTGGGTTTCTACCTACCATAGGTAAATAGATTAAAGGAAGAAATGCAATATTCTAACAAAGTTGTATATTTGAGAAAAGCTATTTTTACACACAGATAATTTGTTCTCTAATTTTCCCATAGTATTATTAGTATTTAGTATTACTAGCACATTGGAAATTCTAAAAATATTGAGGACAATTAAATGAAGGTATAATCTGAACCATTTCTTGTAAATGCAGTATTGATCCTTTAAATAGACCTTATTTATGGCTGCAGTACATTTACTGGTATAAGCACTTAACATGAGATCTAGGTTTGTTTTTTGAAGTATAATTATATAATATTATATAGTTTCAGGTGTATAACCTGATTTTTGTATAAAATCACCCAAAATCACCACTGTTAAGTGTAGTTACTATCATCATCATACAAAGTAACTTTTTTAAATTTATGAGAACTTTTAAGATTTACTCTTTAAATTTGCAGTACAGCATTGTTGACTGCGGTTGTCCTGCTGTACATTACATCCCCGTGACTTACTTCTTTTATAACTGCAAGTTTATGCCTCTTGATATCTTTTACCCATTGTGCCCATCTCTTAATCTCTCAACCTCTGGCAATTACCATTCTATTAACTGTATTCAAGTTTGGCTTTGTTTACTTGTTTTGCTTTTTAAATTTCACTTAAAAATGAAATCCTATGGTATTCGTCTCCATCTGGTTTACTTCATTCAACATAATACTTGCTAGGTCCATCCATGTTGTCACAAATGACAAAATTTCATTTTTTTATGGCTGAATAATTGTGTGTGTACCACATATCCATTTATTCATTTATGAACGCTTAGGTTGTTTTCATATCTTGGCTACCGTAAATAATGCTACAATAAATATGGGGGTGCAGGTATCTTTTTGAGTAGGTGTTTTTGTTGTGTTTTTGTTTTGTTTTTCAGATAAATATCCCAAAGTGGAATTTCTGGATCATCTGGTAGTTTCATTTAATTTTTTGAGGAACCTCCATACTATTTTCCATCATGGTCATTCCAAGTTACATGCCATCAACACGGTACAAAGTTTCTCTTTTCTCTGTAACCTCATCAATTATTTCTTGTCTTCTTGATAATAGCCATTCTAATATGTGTGAGGTGATATCTTAGTGTTTCAAAGTTTATTTTGAGGGAGAGCACATATGACCTGGGGAGGGGCAGAAAGAGATGGAGAGAGAATCTCAAGCAGGCCCCATGCTGTCAGCACAGAGCCCCATATAGGGCTTGATCTCCTGAACCATGAGGTGATAAAGAGGCTGAAACCAAGAGACACTTAACCGGCTGAGTCACCCAGGTGCCCCTCATTGTGTTTTGATTTGCATTTCCCTCCTCAGTGATGTTGAGTACTTTTTAGGTATCTGGCCATCTGTATGTCTTTGGAGAAATATTGAGTCAGGTTCTCTGACTATTTTTTTGGATTGAATTGTAGGTCTTTGGTCTTGTTTTTTTTTTAATTGATTTTGTGTGAATTCTTCATATATTTTGGAATCCCTTATCAGATATGATAATGCTTCATGCATGTTAAAATGAGTATTATCTCATTGTGGTTTTGATTTGCATTTCCCTAATGATTGAAGTTCAGCATTTTTTTTTTTCATGTATCCATCAGCATTTGTATGTCTTTTTTTGAAGAATGTCTCTTCAGTCCTTTCTCCACCTTTTAATTGGATTATTTGTGTTTTTACTGTTGAGTTGTGGGAGTTTTTTATGTGCTTTAGATGTTAATCACTTATCAGACATATGGTTTGCAAATGTTTTATTCTGCAGGTTGCTGCTTGGGATTCTTTGTCTCCCTCTCTCTCTGCCCCTCCCCTGCTCACACTGTCTCTCTAGCTCTAAAACAATAAAAATTAAAAAATCAGTTGGCCATATATGTATAGATTGATTGCTGGGCTCTCTAATGTTCTATACAGGTTTGGTCATATATATACTCTACATATTTTTCTGCCAGTATCATTCTGTATTAATTTATGGCTTTGAAATATAATTTGAAATAGAAGTGTGATGCCTCTAGCTTTGTTTTTAAGATTACTTTGGCAATTTGGGTCTTCCATTGTTCCATATGAATTTTGCTGTTTTTACTATTTCTATAAAAAATACCATTGGGACTTTAACAGGGATTGCATTGAATCTGTAGGTTGCTTGTGTAGTATGGACATTCTAACAATACTAAGTCTTACAATTCACAAATGCAAGAGGTCTTCCCAGGTATTTCTGTCTTTAACTTCTTTCACCAATGATTTGTAGTTCTCAGTGTAGCATTCTTTCACCTCCTTAGGCTAATTCATTCTTAAGGGCTTTTTTTTGATGCTATTGTAATGGGATTGTTTTCTTTATCTCTTTGCTGAATAGTTAGTATAAGTAGATCCAGGTCCACATCCCCAGTAAATGCACCCAACAAACAATGATGGATCAAGGCAGAGCAACTGCAATAAACCTTTTTATCCAGAAAAGGGAAGAATGGTCATGGCATTGGATAAATAATGTGAGAAGAAATTCTTACCCTGTTGCTGGCAGATGTTCTTTAATTAAGCTAGATTCTTTTCCTTGAGAATAACTCCCTAGTTCATTAAAGTCCTTGGCTCCTCGATCAACTCTGCAAAGCACTCTGTTTGCAGTTTCTTTTCTGGCCACAACTGGCAAAGACTTTGGGCAATAGATTCTCTGAGGGAATAAGGAACTTTCCCAGCCTGCTTCCTGCCCCAGAAAACCAAGTGCCAAAGATGATTTTACAAGCCTAGCAATCAGTTTTTCACCTAGGCTGATAGCAATGGAAATCTCTAAAAAGATTTTTTTAAAAGTCTCTTTGATCCCATAGAACTCTGTGTGCCCATAGCCATAATAATTTTGAGAATCATGTTACTCTGAAGACATAATTAGATATATTTTGAACTTTAACTTCTGACATTGCCTCCTGTGGGACCAGGCACTTTGTCTCTCTTCCCTGAGCTATTTTAGCCAATGGGAAGCTTTCACTAGAGCCACCTTAAAACAGATTTTGACAGTCTTTTTTTTAAAATTGTTTTTAATGTTTATTTTTGAGAGAGAGTAGGGGAGTGGCAGAGAGTGAGGGAGACAGAATCTGAAGCAGGCTCTAGGCTCTGAGCTGGCAGCACAGAGCCTAAAGCAGGGCTCGAACTCATGAACTATGAGATTATGGCCCCACCAATTATGGAAATGACCAATTTATGCTAGGAACGTTCTGTTTCAAACCTGTGTGCCCAAAGTCAAAATTTCATTTAAGTCTGCCTTCCAGATTAGCATAGGAAACAGTTAAACACTGCATAGTAACGTTTGCCTTTTTTCTTGTAACCTACAGCCAGCACCACTTTCTGTGTTTTGTGTTTAATAGTAAAATTCCAGTGTTACATACCAATTCTAATGGTTTTGCTCTGGTAATGACTGTAAAATCTCCATGGCTTACAAGAGTGGAGTATTTCTTTAAAAAAACTTTTTTCAAATATTTGAGACAGATCATGAGAGGGGGAGGGGCAGAGAGAGAGAGAGAGAGAGAGAGAGAGAGAGATAGAGAATCTGAAGCAGGCTGCAGGCTCCAGGCTCTGAGCTGTCAGCACAGAGCCTGATGTGGGGCTCCAACTCACGAACCACGAGATCACGACCTGAGCCAAAGTTGGTCACTCAACCGACCCAGCCACACAGGTGCCCCAAGAATGGAGAATTTCTTGCCCTCCTAGGAAGGCTCCAGTAAGGTCCACTGGTCTTCTTCAAGAATCCAGGCTGAGGCAACAGCTCCTCTTTACCCTCATGAAAGAAGGAAGAAGCCAGGGAGCAAGCTGAACTATGAAGTTCTAGTCAAAGGTTCAAGTTTAGGGGACACCTGGGTGGCTCAGTCAGTTGAGTGTCTGACTCGAGCTTAGTCATGAACTGGCAGTTGGTGAGTTCGAGCCCCGTTCGCTACTGTCAGCCTGTCAGCACAGAGTCCTTTTCAGATCCTCTGTCTCCTCCTGTCTGCCCCTCCCCCACTTGCACTCCCTCAAAAATAAATATTAAAAAGTTCAATTTAGAAACATGTGGTATTATATATTTGTGCACATTTCATCAGTCAAAGCAATTGATGTGGCCAAGCCTGACACTGGTAGGGGAAGTTTATGCAAAGGCAAGAGTGGAGGTGAATATTTAGGAACTGTTATGCCCAGAATTCATGATCCCCAAAGACCACTAGGGAGCCAAGTCCGATGCAAAAGCAAAAGAGCCTTTATTCGAGCTAGCTCGAGCTCAATCCCCTACCTGCACCGACGCAGCGGTGAGATACTGGGGAGAGAGCGAGTTTCAAAAGGACAAAGGTTTTATTGGGGCCTAGGGGCAGTTGGTGAGGGAATGGCTGTGGCCTCAGCCCATTGGCTGGGGAAGGGTCTGAGTCCTGTTAGGCAGGTGAGTGGGAGGTTACTCAAGGGGAGGAGGCGTGGTCAAGGTGAAGGACACAGAGCAAGATGGAGAACAAGATGGAGCCGGCATAGGCCTGCCCTTTCAGGAACAGTAGTAAAATCATAACTCCATTATGTTAACTTGCATTGTGAGTAATGTTTTTGTAGACCTGCAGACAGGAATGTTGTCGAGAGACCAATATATTGAGTGGGAAGAGGGCTATTCAGATCTGTAAGATCCAGTTTGAAATACTTTATATTGGTATCTGTGTTGCTAAATATGTTAGGTAGTTTAAACTTAGCAATGGCCTGGGTCCTTTCTTTTTTTAACCACCTTTTTTCAGATTGATACTAGAGAAAAATCTTTACAAGCAATTCTGTAGGCTTTCAGAGTTTTGGCAGACTAAGGATTGTCTCCTTTGGGAGAAAGAGGAAAGAATTTGTCTTTTTTTTTTTTTTTTTTTTCCTCCAGGAATTGAAAGATTTTTCTTAAAAATCCTAACTATAGTCTTTTGGGTACCAAAAACAAAAAACCCAGGAGAGGATAAAGAATAAAATATTAATAACTAAAGGATTTGTGATATGAACCAAAATAATTAGTTACTGTATCAATGACCATATATGTGTTAAAATATGTGAGATTGGTTTTCTAACAGTATAGGCTATTCTTGTTGAAGGAAGAAAATTCTAGGACACTATACAAACATGTACAGGAAGAAGTGAATATACTTGTTCTTTGGATTTAGAGATGGGGAGCTCAATCATTTCTGCAGCTCCTACTGTTCCTTTCAACTTCTAGTTAGTACTGCTTCCATTATATGAAAAGAATGGCATTTTCCCTGTTTTTTAAGGGACTGTTAATGCTTAATGCTCTGTATGGAAACACCATCTTGACTCTGAAGATAAATTAAGAAAATAGATAAATGAATATATAATAAATTCATTGATGCTAAAAGCTATTTCCTAGGAAAATGAATATTTGTGCCTGCTTAATGAGATTTTGATTGAAAAACATTATGATCACCAGTTATCACCCAAATTAGATGAACTGATTTTTGTCATTAAGACACTATCCAATTTTATACGTTATGCTTTCTATACTCTTTTTCTGTATATTTTTATATAATAATTATTTTTTGGAATAATTATTTTTAATAATTATTTTTGGAATGTTGTTTGCTCTAATAAGCAAGAAAAGAAAAAAACTTCAGAAACAAATGGCAGATCTTTCACGAACTGGTTGGGGGGGGGCATGTAGCAATTCCTTTCCTAATTTGCTTTTATTTTTTTAATATCTTACTTGAGAGAGAACACATGAGTGGGGGAGGGGGGAAGACCGACACGCATGCACCGACACGCACAATCTGAAGCAGGCTTCAGGCTCCAAGCTGTCAGCACAGAGCCCAACGCAGGGCTTGAACTCAAGCTGTGAGATGACCTGAGCCAAAGTCTGATGCTTAACTGACTGAGCCACCCAAGCACTCCAACTATTTTATTCTTGATATAGGTGAATGGATTTCATGTGCCATTTCTTGTGGCAAAGAATTATAGACTTAGAATACTTTGAGGATAGATCTTGATTTTTTATCTTTGCACATGGTCTTTTGATAACATGAGAACAGAAATGGTACCAAATTACCCTTTTTTTTTTTTTTTTTTTTTTTTTTGACAAGCTAAAGACTATAATAACATGATTCTACTTTGTTCCTGGTTCAGAGTTTATTATCCAACACTTCCAAACATCAGAAAACTGAAGGCTGTACTGTAATTATGTTGTAATTTATTTAAATCATAAGAAAAACAGGCTTAAACACTGTTAGATCAAAAGCTGATCTCAACATCTCCAGTAAAAATTGAATAATCTCTTTATTGTCTTAAAAAAAAATGAGATCATAACGAGATCTTAACCTAGCTAGATTACATTGGAAAAGTTATTGTTAAGACATTTCCAGTATGTGGATGATTTCTAGTTGAAGGTATTTAGGCTTTTGTAGCAAATTAAAGGAAATGCCAAACTATGATGCAAGTTTCACTTCATAGCCAGTATGGATGGGAGATTTATTAAGAGAAGTTTAAAAAAAATGCAGACATGAGTTTAGAACTCAAATTAGATCACATGTAATTATTCCTTAATGAGCCAGATTCAGTCAAAGCCTGGTTGCTTTCTAGTAGAAAAGGAGAAGCTTATTAACCACTACAATAATTCTCTCAGGCTTGTGAGAAGGATCTATTTTAAAATGCATGACTTGGGTTCAATTCAGAAAACATTAAGAATCTGGGACACCTGTTATTCGGTAGAAGTGTGCCCTTTTCAGTTTCATTTCTTATAATGCCAGTGGGAACTCTAAATGTAATTTTATCTCCATGACTGACCAACTCCATAATTTATGTGGAATCAAGCTGGAGTTCTATGTTTAACTTGCACTGACTTTATAGGAAAATGCTTTGAAAACATGGTCTTCAGAATGTCACAATAATAGTCTTCTGACATCATATACACAACTTGTAATTATCCAACGCTTATTGTATCTCCATATATATAATGTTGCACAGAGATTCATGTGGAGATGGAAACATTTAGTGTCATTTGGGCTTCTATAAAAGCATTGCTTTTACCAGCTTGGTGAAGATAACTATAAGGCGGAAGTCCAAATGAAATGTCTTCTAGATGGGGGTAGGAAGAGAGGACATATGTATGCAGAAAATTTGGCTGTAAAATTTGATGTAAATGATATATGATCTAGTCAGGGCAGTGTACTCTGTTCCTTGAGATCAATCTCCTTTGTCAGAGATGAGACCTACTAAAGCCATTAATTTGAGTCTAATTTGGAATTTTGTTGATGTCAAGTTTTAGAACTACAAATATTCTGATAAAATTTATTGAGTACATCTTTTTTTTTTTTTAATCTCTACCTTTATAGAATGTTTAAAGAAGGGAAAGGACAAAGAAGTCAGGTGTCTAAAATCTCACGGCCAGTGAGTGAATGAACCTGGATGCAAGCCTGGGGTAGTGAGAATGAGAATTGGCTTTCCCTCTGTCACTTATTCTTTGATTTACTGAATTCAGAGTCTTGATTTTTTTTTTTTTCCTCCAACTCGTGATGTTCAAAATCACGTGATTATTAGTACCTTGAATTTGCCCATGCTGTTTTTATTTACCTTTCAGCTCCAGGTATTCTAATCTAACCACCTCCCCAACCCTCCCTCAATTCCACCCTGCCCCCAACCCAGTCCTATGAAAAGTCCCAGATCTCTACCAGGAAAACTTCATTATTTTGAGTGAGCTCTACAGTCCGATTAGTCCCATTGAATCACCTCCCATTTAATAGCTGTGGGGCCTTGGTATGTTAATAAACTACTCCGTGGCTCCGTTTTTCTCCTATAAATTGTTAATAATTATCCTATGCTAAGGATGTGGCAATTAATATGTGTAAAATGTTCATAATAGTGCTTGGTGCATAGTAAGTGCTTGTACTAATATGAACTATCAACCCGAATAACTATTAGCTTCTTCATCTATTGGAAATTACCTGCTAAACATAGAATACACAGTAGTTACTCCTACTATTCATGCAGAAATAAATTCTGTTGGAATTTAAAAAATATTTTTTCCATGCAATTTATCATGTACTTGGTGCCTTCATTAGGTTATTGTCTTATACTATTAAATATTGTCAAAATTTCAATAGATTTGTCATATAATTAGATCTATAATTCTTAGAAGTTTCTTGGTACATCTTAATATATTTAAAAGAATTCTAGATCATTATCATCCCCAAAGCCCAGCTTAACACATTGCTCATTTCAAGTGCTGAACATCCATTTTGTTAACCCTGAACTATACAATTAAAAGTTTTTAATACAAATATCTTAAAGTATTAAAAAAATTGAAGAGAATCCACTGAATAACTTATTCATTCTTCCAGAAAATTATACAGAGTTTCTTCCAGATGTACAGGTGTAAGGTTAAAAACCATGAATAACTGAGAATTTTTTTTCTCATGAAATTTAGAATAAGAATAGGGCTTCCTTAATGTGCTCGTGAATCACCTGGGGATCTTGTTAAAATGCAGATTCTGGTTCAGTATTCCTGAGTTGGAGCTTGAGTATCTGTATTATTAACAAGCTCTTGGGGAGCGTTAATACTGCTGGTCCTAGGAATGCATAATGAACAGCAAGCACTTAAACTCTCCCTGGCTAAATATCTTCTGGAATACTCTACATTGGACCATTTTGAATTCCTCCTAGAAACAGGAGAATATGATCTGAAACACTCTTAAAATATCCTCCCAGTATAAGTCAACACCTCAATATGAGGACTGGCCAAGTGAGGTGTGTGAGAAAGGCTTGTGTGAGAAAGGGAGACTCCAGTTACTAAGAAGGACATGGCTCACTTTGGACAGTTCTGTTGTAAGCTAAGTGTTAACAGTCATGCTTACGCAAAGGATTTCACTGAGAAGAGTTTAGTCAGAATACCATAGTTTTGCCTCTTGACTAACGCCTCTTTTACATTGGTGAGTTTTAGTTTTAGTCCCATTACTTCCTCCATTCTGGTTGTGTGATTAAAAACCTGTTGTGGGGGCGCCTGGGTGGCTCAGTCGGGACTTCAGCTCAGGTCAGGATCTCGCAGTTCGTGGGTTCTAGCCCCGCGTCAGGCTCTGTGCTGACAGCTCAGAGCCTGGAGCCTGTTTCAGATTCTGTCTCCCTCTCTCTCTGACCCTCCCCCGTTCATGCTCTTTCTCTGTCTCAAA
Source organism: Neofelis nebulosa (assembly GCF_028018385.1). Taxonomy (NCBI): domain Eukaryota; kingdom Metazoa; phylum Chordata; class Mammalia; order Carnivora; family Felidae; genus Neofelis; species Neofelis nebulosa. Next base: position 119,233,543 of record NC_080786.1, read on the forward strand.
AATAAATGTTTAAAAAAAATTTAAAACCCTGTTGTGCAGTCACACCAGCTTCTGGTGTTCTAGGGCCTAGGCCCTGATAGAATATAAGCACTGATGCTTTACTGTTCTAGCTCAGCTTTTGATTTCTCTACCATTCAGGAAGCACAAGAATGTGAGTCATCAATAGAATGACATGAAGTGATTTTTCATTTGTCCAATTTTATACAATTTATTTGTCTAATTTAGATTGGCCACAGCTGACTGATAATTTTAAGGTACATCAAGCATACATAGAATCCTATTTAACATACAGTGTTCACACCTAATCTTAAGAGCTGACTCTGCCCTCCTAGTCATGCTCTGAATTTTTACATGAAGTGACAATCCCACACAGTCCTCTTAAGCCATTACCAATTTTTCCCATTTCCCATTGTTGGAGAGAAAATGTTCCTTTACCCCTCTGTTTTTCTGGCTGATCTAATAAACAAATGTAATTATATATATTATATATATTATATACATAATATATAATATATATATACATATTATATATTATATATAACATATATAAAATACATATTTAAAATATATATATATAAATATATGTATGTAAATACATGGGCCATAAGACTGGGAGACCCCCAGGTAGTCAGGAAAATGAGGCATATATGTTACCCTGAGCTAAGGAGAGGGGTAGGGGTTTAGCACTTTAAAGGGAAGGAAGACCTTTCACAAGATGGTGGGAAGAGAAAATGTTTGGTGGTGCCATGCAGAGAAACATTTCTTTGTTTTATGTAAGAGTTATCTTTGGTAGGGACCCTGCACCAAAAAGCTATCTAAATTCTTTCAGGGACGTAAAAAAAAAAAAAAAAAAAAAAAATCAGTCTTCTGTTTCTTAAAAATAACCATCCTAAATGGATTCTCATGCCAAAGAGACACAATTGGTGTTGACAAATTTTGCTTCCCTATACCACTTGTTATTAACTTTGGAATATTCCTTAAGTTCCATCCTTCTATTTCTCCTATAGGAACTTCTCAGTAAGATTTTCTCAGTAATTCCTTATTATCATGGTTACTTTTTCAAATTGCCCCTGCCCTACCATGCCCTTGAGAAGTGACTGTTTTAGAGCAGATTCCTCTTTGTATATTTTTTTTAGTCTTATAATATTCTCCATATCAAGATTAAAAGAAAAATTATACTGCTGTCATAGTCTTGAGTTGCTTTTGGCAGCTAGCTCCTAGTGACTCATGCTCAGTAAGTAGCAACATGACCATGAAATACGCATGGTTTCTTCATTAAAATGCAGAATGAAAAACGAACTATGCTATGTGAGGACACAAAACACATAATTGTGATGATGCTCTAAGTGGGATTTTGAAATACAGTAGTGGGTCTCCTCACAGGGGCTGTGACTTAACAATTCAGGGGACAAAAAAATATAGGCGATTCCTCTTGTATTGAAGACCCATGAGTATTGAAGACCCATGTGTAAGTAAACTAGAAAACTCCGTTAACGTCTTTTTATCCTTTTCAGAATTTCTGTGAAGTTCAATTGCTGTTCATTTTCCATTTATTTTTTTCTTACCCTTTAAAAATTAGTCTTTTAAAATTACCATACCTCTAATATATAAAAGTAATATTTGAATCTTCCCTCCCTCCCTCAACCTTGGTTTGGAATTTGAGATTGTCATGTTTAGAGACATGATAGGTTTGGGTGTTAATGAGTACATATGGTAACTAAATTTATAGATGTATTGTGAGTTTTGAATTAAAATTTGTATATTTGTCCCATTGGCAGTCCCATTAGCCACCTCACTTCTGGGAGAATGATAACTGTCACTGTCATAGGCCTACTGTCCCCAAAACTTGATCAAGAGCACTTTACACCCAGAAAATCCTTATTTTAGACTAAAACAAATGAACCACCCAATTTCTGTATCTAGCCACGTTTGTTTGTAATCTATTCAAATTTTTACACCTGAGTTCAGTTGCTTCTACTGCAACTTTTTTTTTTTTTTTTTTTGGTTCAGCTTTAGGGTCAGTGTATCTAATGACTATTGAACTAAAGGTAAAGCTTTTTAACTTCTTTCAGTCTAGTTGGGAATTAAAGTTAGAATACAGTTGTCAGGTGGACTGGAAATCTTTCTATCATTTTATAATGCTCTGGGAAGAAAAAAACATTTCTGGGGCACCTGGGTGACTCAGTCGTTTAAGTGTCCAACTCTTGGTTTTGGCTCAGGTCATGATCTCATGGTTCGAGAACCATGTTGGGCTCTGCACTGGCAGTACGGAGTCGGCTTGGGATTCTGGTTTCCTCTCTGTTTGCACATGTGTGTGCTCTGTCTCTCAAAATAGACATTTTAAGAAACCTTTCTATTGGAGATTTGGTAAAATTCATTGGTATAACTACATGTACCTTTTGATTATTGTTTACATTTCTTGTATATTGAGTTTTTCATGTTTTCTATCACTGCTTGAGTCCATTCTGGCAACTTTTATTTCAATAGATAAATTCTCTTTTGCATCGAGACTTTTTCTTCTAGAACATTTACCTGTCTACAGTTAAGCACCCTTTTCCTTCCTAATGCTGTCTTAATGCCTTCTGTTTTCCTTGATCACACTTTTTTTTTGATCCAAGATTGTGCATATCATTCACTTCTTAAAGATCAGATTTAAAAACTTACCTTTAAATTGTTATTGTGGTAAGTCCTGTCCCTCTTTTTTAAATCTTTTATACTTTTCAAATATTTTTTGTTTCTTGCTCTAATTAAGGACTACATTCTTTCCCCCAACTTTTCCAATGTACCAATTAGAAAATGCTTATACTTAAGTGAACTCTAAACAGTGTTGTAGTGCTGCTTTGGTGGCATTCTTTTAGGGATTGATTTATGTTCATTGTTAATTTCTAGATAATTAGTGAATTTGTTTCATAGAGCTGCAATAACAAAGTGTCACAAACTGGGTGGCTTAACCAAGAGATATATATTGTCCCATAGTTGCAGAGGCTAGAAGTCCAAAATCAAGGTGCTAGCAAGGTTGATTTCTTCTGATTCTGTGAACAAAGGATCTGTTGCAGGCCTCTCTCCTTGGTTTGTAAATGGCCATTTCCCCATGTCTTTTCACAAAGTATTTGTATACATGTCTGTCTCTAAATTGCTTCTTTTTGTAAGGAATTTTGTTAGATTGGATTAGGGACCTACCCTATTTCAGTATGGGCTCCTCTAGCTTAACTAATTCCATCTCCAATGACCCTCTTTCCAGAGTCACAAAAATCTAAGGTACTGGGGGTTATGACTCCTGCATAGGAATTTTGAGGAACACCATTCTACCCACAACAGTTATTTAACCCTAAATTGTTCAGCATATTCTTTGCTTTTTAACAGGAAAATTTTTGTGTACTTGTGGGTTTTTGCCATCATTTTTCTGATCAGCAAATGTAGCCTGAATAAATGATATAAAATTTCTTCTTGAAAATCTAACTGGTTTTGGTTTATATATGTCAAATCCCACTTGTTTGTTAAATCTTCTAGTTGAATCCTTGTCAGGAAGCAGATATTTTTAGTTTATCCACAGGTAAGGCTTTCTGAGCCAAAAAAAAATGAGAACCTTGGTTCTTAGGAGGAGGCTTAGAAGTTTAAGGATGAATGGATATAGGGCCAGAAGATCTCCTGAGAGACTTAGAGATTCATGTCAAATATGTTTATATTTCAACTGAGAAAGAAACCCTGGGGTGGCATTTACATTCCAAAGAATTATAAACCACTAGGGGAAAGGGTTTCTGTTTGGCTCTCAGGAGGGGAGAGGTGCAGCACTGTCTAAACTCCTTAATTCATAATTTTAGGGTTCCTCTTCTGTTATACAAGAACCCTGTGTTTGTGCATGTGCTTAAGTCAAATTACTCCAGAAAAGGAAAGAATTTAAGGCATAGGGCATTGATGTTGCTGTTGTAGAGGATAATGAAAATCTGCCTTAAGACAGGACAGTATAAACATCAATTTTTAAAACTTACCAATTGTACGTTTTACAAGTACTACTTTGTCAGGAGATTTCTTAGAAGGAATATCAGATTAACCAGGTTTTTAATATTAAAATACTAAAAATCCCATTTTTTCATAAATGTTCTGAATATTCCTTTTTATGGTTTTTACATATTTTGCTCTGTTGTCTAATTAAGCAGTTACCTGCTGACATAGTTTACTGCGTTTTTTTCCCCCTTTCATGCTACCTTCTACCAACTCCATATATTTTTGTCATGACTGTGTCAAAAGGCAAGTATATAAATGGTTTTGCTTTTGAAGATTGAGTGCCAATACTTATAGATTCCCTTGCCAACCCAGAACCTAATCTCTTTAATGATATTTTTCTCTATGCCTGAAAGGTTGCAATATTTTAAATAAAGAACAAATCTTTAACGTTTTCCTATTGCAGGTCAGCATAATGCAACCATGTCGGTATCCAGGCTAACAGTTTTGGCATCATGATTACGGTTTTCCTGGACATTTTCCCCACTGGTTTCCAAGACCTGGCATTTAGGGGACTTGTTTCTCTTTATCTAAGGATTGGGCTGCCTGACATGGAACACAAACCTTTCACTCCTCAGGGAAAAGTTTTGTGTTTTTGAGATCCTTCCTGATTGTGTATTGCTATGTTTGGGTTGGGGTGGGGTTGTTTGCTTTTTTGGCTAGATGATGTCTTTGCCTCTCCTACAAACCTGATGTCCATTTTTGTCCTTTGTTTTAGACGATCATCCTATTTTTCGGATTTTTTTTTACCCAGAAAAATTATTCCATATGTAGTTGTATATTGTATCTGTGGGAGGGAGTGAGGACAGGATCTTCCCATGCTGCCATCTTGAACCCAACCCCAACTTCATTTTTGAAGTGAGATACAATCCAATTTCTGCCACCTGTTCTGTGTTCTTGGACAGATGAATCTTCCTAAACCAATTTCCTCATTTTGTTTTAAATTGAAGTAGAGTTGACATACATTAGTTTCAGGTGTACCTCAGTGATTTGACAATTGTATATGTTAAGAGGTGCTCATCAGAAGTGTAGTTACCCTCTGTCATCAGTTATTACAATATTTCCTATGCTTCAGTTTTTTTATCTTCAAAACGCAAATATGTTTGCCTCAGGATATTTAATTTACATGTATTACCTCATTTAAACTTAGGTAGTCCAGCGCCTGATACTAAGCATTCAGGGAATCAGTATTGTTATTACTAATTTAAAATGGAAAAAGTTATCCTAAAGATCTAAAAGTCCTCTACATGCTAATCCATCTGTCTTTGTTGTGGACTATGCATTGTTACAGGTGCTTGAGAAATTGGTAAACAAGACAGACAGGATCCCTGTTTTCAAGGAATTCATGTATTGTGGATATGAGCATTCTAGGTATAGAGAAACACCATAAACATGTAAACTAATAAAAGTAAAATTTATATCCTGAAAAAAACATAATTGGGTAAAGAATTAGGGACTAGGGTGATAAAGTCCACCTTAAAAGGTGACATTTAAATTGAAAATGGCAAGAAAGTAAGTGCAAAGTAAGGTGCTAAGGAGCTTGTTATTTCAAGAGGCAGCAAGGCCAGTTACATGGAGGATTAAATGGGAGGTGAGCGGGTCATGAAAAGTGTGTGTGATAATACATAGGCAGGAATGGATCATGGAAAACTTTAGAGACCATAGTTAAAGAATTTGGAAATGGTTGATTTTTATAATGGGAAGTCACTGAAACGTTTTAAGCAGGGAAGTGACATGGCCTGGTTTATATTTTAGAAAGATATTTTTGGCTTCTTTGTGGGTATTGGATTTAGAAAAGCAAGAGTTAAAGCTGGCAGAACAATCAGGAGGTTACTAGAGTAATCACCCATGGTGGGGGAGGTAGACTTGAACTCAGCTTTTGCAGTGAGGATACTGAAAAACTGTTGGATTTGGAATATATCTTGAGTCAGAGGCCACAGAATGATCTGGATGGGAGGTCTGAACAAAAAAAGAGGGTATAATGACCTTAGAGTTTTGTCTGTTGAGGCAAACCGCGTGATGGATTCATGTTTTCTTCCTTAATTAAGCAGAATAGATAATAGACTATAAGGACATAATACTCTGCACACAGAGAGAAACCACTCTAAAACAAGAAGGAACCAACCAGATTATTAATGTAGAAACTCTGCCATCTAAGAAGTCCTTGAAATATTTGATGCTTTCTCTCCTACCATTGTGAGTGGCTTTCTTAAGCAAATGCATCTCTATTTCTTAGCATTCTAGACAACATTCCCATCTCCTCTTGAAAAAAATGGATAAGATGAAGGACATTTTTGCCTTATCTATTCTGCTTATGAAATGTTTGCCTTAATTATTTGTATAACTTATGAAAAGTTATAGTGAAAATGTGAGATAAAAATATAACTTTATAGTGTTGAATTTCAGAATATTATAAAATCTGTCAGCGTACTATTGGGTTATGTTTTATCCCTTCTTTTATGAGCTTTCTTATAATTAACCGCCCTCCCCAAATAGGAAAAAAAACCTTAAGATAGCTTTCAATTTAGATTGAGCAAATCTATTCAAAGGGCAAAAATTACAAACTCATGTTTCCTGTGGCTGGAGTCAGAGATTCTGAAGCTTGAGAGACACTCAACTCAGTTCAGGGAGGGATGGCCACATGGAAGATGAAAGAAGGAATTCAGGGAAACTCTAGGACCAATCCCTGTCCCCAGTTGACAGCCAGTAAAGAAACAAGGCCTAGGTCATATCAACACAAAGAATGAATCCAGAGAACAACCTGAAAGAATTTGGAAACAAATATATCCTCAGAGCCTCTGGCAAGGAATGCAGTCTTGCTGACACTTTGATTTTTGGCCTCATGAGACTCTAAACAGAAGGGATAATTAAATTACAGTGTAGTTGGATTTCTGATGAACAAAATCGTGAGATAAATGGATGTTGATGTAAGCTGCTAAATATGTGGTAATTTGTTATGGTCAGAACAGAAAATCCAACTGATGAACGGAGGAGGTGGAGTAAAACACAAAAAAGACCATTCTTTTAAAAAATTTGTTTATATAAAATCACTGTCTATTCTGTATACTCTTGATTGTGTGAAGTAATTTGCCTTTATTTTGATATAAAGATACTTTCGAAGTGAAGAAAAAGAAAATTCTTCCTGGAGAACAACCTTATTTCAAAATTTCATTCATTTCCCGAGTAACTTTAACCTGGAAAGCTTAATTATATGTTCTACTTATACTCTATTATTGAGTAAATCTGAAACTAGTAAAACTAAAATATTTTTAATAGTAAGAAACCAAAGAAACGTTAGAAATGGTTTTGTTGATCTTTAAAGATAATAGGATTTTTACCTAGATGGAATATAAAATGTTTCTGTATTATTTGTTATTTTATATGACCCTGGGCAAGTCACTAAACCTCACTGTGACATATCTTCCTTATCTTCTAATATGAATATTAATAAAAACTACCTCCTAAGGTTGTTGGAACAAAATTTTTGTATTTCATTTCTGTATGAAAGGTGGAATATTAGATATGCATCTATAGCTCTACATTTATATTTTAAAAACCTACCTGCATAAGAGAAACTCACCTGTTTGATTATTTGTAGCTACTAGTCAAGATAAATGACCTGTCTTTTCTATTTTCTCCAACTCTATCATTAGATCTATTGCCCATCATTAGGATAAGTTATTAGCTTTCACAAAGCTGCTGTGTTGCAAGATAACAACCAACAGAAGTCCATACATAACAATACTGGAACCCTAGTCTGCATTGCAGGAGAAATGCCTGCATTGAAGTCAACCACCTTGCAAGCTTGGGTGCAAGAACTACAGCCTATTCAGCTGAAAAGATGTTGATTGCAGTTCCTGGCATATAGTACAGGCATACTTTTTTTTTTTAAATTGTATTTTGATTTATTGTGTGTGTGTGTGTGTGTGTGTGTGTTTCACAAATTGAAGGGTTGTAGCAAAAGTGTGTTAAGCAAATTAATTGGCATTTTTCTGACAGCATTTATTCACTCTGTGTCTGTGTCACATTTCAGTAATTCTCACAATAGTTCCATCTTTTTCATTATATTCACTGTAGTGATCAACGATCTTTGTTCCTATTATAATTATTTTGGGGTTACCACAAACCACACCAATATAAGACCATGAACTTAACCCATAAATGCTGTATGTTGTGACTGTCCCATGGTCAGCTGTTTCTTTCCTTCTCTGTGGGCCACCCTATTCCCTGAGACATAAGAATATTGAAATAAGGCCAATTAAGAACCCTACAATGGCTTGTTAGTGCTCAAGCAGAAGGAAGAGGGACACATTTCTCACTTGAAATTAAGAACTAAAAATGATTAAACTTAATGAGAAAGTATGTCAAAAACCGAGAATGGCTGAAAGCTAATCCTCTTGTGCCAGTTAGCCAAATTATTAATGGAAACGAAATGTCTAGAAAGAAATTAAAAGGGCTACTCTAGTGAACACGTGATAGGAAAACAGCCTTATTGCTGAGATGGAGAATACTTTAATGGTCTGGATAGAAGATCAAACCAGTCATGATGTTCCCTTAGGCCAAAGCCTGATCCAGAGCAAGGCTCTAATTCGTTTCATTTCTATGAAGGCTGAGAGAGGTGAGAAAGCTGCAGAAGAAAAGTTTGAAGCCAGAAGAGGTTGTTTCATAAGGTTTCAGAATCAATCTCCATAACACAGAAGTGCAAAGTGAAGCAGCAAGTTCTCCAGAAGATCTAAGCTAAACTGATTTTCAGTGTAGATGAAACAGCCTTCTGTTGGAAGATGCCACCTAGGACTTCCATAGATAGAAAGTAGTCCATGCCTAGATTCAAAGCATTAAAGGACAGGCTGACTCTTGTTAGGGCCCAGTGTAGCTTGTGACTTTCAGTTGAAGCCATTTACCATTTCAAAATATCTGAGGGCCCTTAAGAATTATAACAAATCTGTTCAATGGAACAGCAAAGCCCAGATGATAGCACATCTGTCCACCACATGATTTACTGAGTACTTTTAGGCCGGTGTTGAGACATGCTGTACAAAAAAGGGTTTCTTTCAAAATATTACTGCCCATTGACAACACAGCTGTCACCCAAGAACCCTGATGTAAATGTACAATGAGATTCATGTTCTTCTCACACAGCATCCATTCTATAGCCCATGGATCAAGGAGTAATTTTGACTTTCAAGTCTTATTATCCAGGAAGTACATTTCGTTAGATTGTAGCTTCCATAGTGAGTGATTCTTATGACGGATCTGAGCGAAGTAAATTGAAAACCTTCTGGAAAGGATTCACCATTCTAGATGCCATTAAAGACGTTCATGATTCATGGGAAGAGGTCAAAATACCACCTCTCCAAAATATAATAGGATTTTAGAAGAAGTCTATTCTAATCCTCATGGATGATTTTGAGGAGTTCAAGACCTCAATGAGGAGGTAGCTACAGATGTGGTGGAAATAGTATGAAAACTAGAGTCAGAAGTGGAACCTTAAGATAAGACTGAATTGCAGCAATCTCATGATAAAACTGGAGTAGATAGGGAGTTGCTGCTTATGAATGGGCAAGGAAAGTGGTTTCTTGATATAGAATCTACTCCCTGTGAAGATGCTGTGAAAATTGTTGAAATGACAACAAAGGGTTTAGAATATTACGTAAACATAATTGATAAAGCAGTGGCAGTGTTTGAAAGGATTGACTCCATTTTTGAAGTTCTATGGGTAAAATGCTATCAAACAGCATTGCATGCTACAGAGGAATTGTACATGAAAGGATGAATCAACCAATGTGGCAAACTTCATTGTTTTAAGAAATTGCCACAGGCACCCTATCCTTCAGGAACTGCCACCCTAGGTCAGTCAGCAGCCATGAACATGGAAGCAATGACCCTCCACCAGCAGAAAGACTGACTCTGAAAGGTCAGGTGATTGTTAGCATTTTTTATCAAAGTATTTTTAAATTAAGTCCTGTAGTTTTTTGTAGACCTAATACTATTGCACACTTAATAAACTATAGAAAAACAGAAAAATAACTCTTATGTGTACTGGGAAACCAAAAATTTCACTTGACCAGTTTCATTACAATATTCCCTTCACTGTGGTGGTCTGGAAATGAACCCACATCTCTGAAGTATGCCAAAAGTACTAAACAGACACTTAATAAATATATGATGTTAGACCTCGTTAATATTAGAATTCATTGTTATCAACAGAATTCAACTTTATTACACTGGTAGAGCCAGAAAGAACTGGAAAAATCAAAGTACCTAAATCTAGGTACTATTTTTTGGCTCTTGATTACCCTTCTCTTAATTCAGAGCACCTCTCATGTTGACTTTAAGATACTCGAGCTGTTTACCAGTTATGTGCTTTCCTTATAACCTTTAAAATGTGTTTCTTAACCCTGAGCATTCCCTGCTTTGCAGTTTTTGCTAGGACAAAGAGCTTTTCATCTTTGATAGTTCATTATCTCTTGAACTTAGAGCCTCTGCTCTAATGCTATCAGATTTGTTATTAGCCTTGTAATGACCTTTCTCCTACTAGCAGAGACAGGATTCGACGAATTCCTTCTCTTTTTAAATGTGAATTTACTAGAGAAGAAAATGAGAAGAGCCAAGTAAAGAGATACGATGCAATCAACATCATTGTCTATCTGAAGAGATACCACCTAAGTTGTTGTCTTAGATGTGACTTGAAGATGAACATCTGTGTCAGGAATCTCTTTATAACACTAAGTGGTGTCTGCTCAAAGCACTAAATGTACTTCCTTCTGACCAAGAAGGAAAGTTGAAACCACTGACTCCTGTAACCCCAGACAATTACTCCACATCTCTATGGTTCCACAACCTTGTCTGAAATAAGGGAGTGCTAAATTTCTAGCTTAATGCAGCTTCTGCCCCCTCCCTTCTCCCACCCCTGTTGATTTCAGAGCAAGGTAATATGTAACCTCAATTAGTGCTATTCTGGGTCTGTAAAGTCAGTGTTGCAAAAAAGTCAACTTACAGTTACGGTTCATTGAAGTGGACTCTTTTACATCAATTTGGCTGGACAAATAGATGCCATTGATGATCTGTGTTTTCATTTTTTTCCCTAACGTTTTTCTTGGGGAGTTAAACAAAGGCATTCTTTTAAACTTAGTATTGAGTTTCTTTAGGCAGTAGAAACCAGGCCACTATTCACCAAAAGAATGTCACTATAGATTCCTTGCATCAAATGCCTCCTTGCTTTTGACCACTTTATTTTTGTTAATAACAGTCTGATCTCTTTATTTACCTGTCTTTTTTTCCCCTAAGATCAAGCAAAGGTAGATAACTGTCCCAGTGAGGCAGAGATGACCAATTGCCTCTGTCTCCTCTCACAAGTCCCTTCTTTCTGAACTGCTAAGAACTACTCTGTGCCCAGGCAGAATTTGAATTCGGCGGTGACCATTCTGTTGGAGACTGTTTTCCAGGCTCTCTTTCATCTAGGTATGTTTTCTTGGGTTTAGCCAATGAAAGTAAATAAGCAATGTGACCATTTCCAGTTCTTGACCTTAAGATACTGGGTATGTGCTTGTTTTGCCCTTTCCACAGGCTATAATAAAGATGTGGTAGCCTCCCTGCTGTAAGTAAGATTTTCCCTTGCTTGGTAGAGTAATGAGATGAAGGATCCTGAGTTTCTCAATGCATAGTACAGGCACGTGAACTTTTTTTTTTAAGTTTATTTTGAGACAGCATGCATGAGAGCCAGTGGGGGGAGGGGCAGAGAGAATCCCAAGCAGGCTTCTCACTATCTGAGCAGACCCACAGAGCCAGACTGCATGACTCACTGCGGGGCTGTAAGTCAACAACTGTGAGATCATTACCTGAGCCGAGATCAAGAGTTGGTTGCTTAACCGACTGAGCCTCCCAGGTGCCGTACATTGTGAACTGTCTTGGGGGAAATTCTTTTTTTTTTTTTTTTTTTTTTTTTAATTTTTTTAACGTTTATTTATTTTTGAGACAGAGAGAGACAGAGCATGAATGGGGGAGGGTCAGAGAGAGGGAGACACAGAATCTGAAACAGGCTCCGGGCTCTGACCTGTCAGCACAGGGGCCCGATGCGGGGCTCGAACTCACGGACCGCGAGATCGTGACCTGAGCGAAGTCGGCGCTCAACCGACTGAGCCACCCAGGCACCCCGGGGAAATTCTATCTTAACTAAGCCACTGTACCTTTGGCCCATATTTGTTATAGAAACGGAACAATTTACCTTCACCTATAGACTGTTGCCCAATGGCAACCCTGATTAATAACTTTAGTTCTGTAAAAATATAACTTGACTTAGAGACAGGAATATAACTATTAATACTGGACTGAGACCCAAGAAGCCACCGCTCAAGTTCATCCCTGCAACTAGTATGAACTTGAGTGATTATTTGAGATTATCTTATAATTATCACTATCCTGAGCTCTTACTTGTTTGTTCCCCTCCCAGAATGTAAGCTGTGCAAATGGAATCAATACAAGTACTTTTTAACAAATCCTCTATCTCTGGCACAAATAATGGGTCTTGACATTTGGTACATATGCCATAAATATTTGTTGAATCAGTAGAACTTCTCTGATCTCCTATTTATGTAAACTATAAAAATTAGATAAAATTCAAAAGGACCTTTGAGAATATCTTAACATGACCAGTTTTTAAAACAAAAATAGGGAAATTCTGCCACTCATGATGGCCTTATTAGTATAAAAATTGGATCTATACTAACATAGAGTTAATAGCTAATAGGTAATAGGTTCTCAACTAAGCCATGGGAATGAAAAGGCATTGGGGATAATACTGTTGGGGTCAAGGGAATGAGTGGAGCAGGGAAATGGTGGTGATAGACTACAAAACACTTGATCACTTGGAGTTAAGATGCAACATACTATCATAAATTATTAGAAACATGTAAAAAGTACTGTAAGAACAGAAAGGAGTGGAACTTTTTTGTCCTTTGGGAATGAGAATGAGGAAACTTGGTCATATTTAAGCTATCCTATGACTTGAAAGAAGAATTCCCTGGACAAAGATATTAAAAAAGGTATTTTTGGTATTTTATATGAGTGAAATATACTCCAAAGATAAGGAGCAGGTGTTTAATGTGCCTGGGTGGCTCAGTCAGTTAAGTGTCTGACTCTTGACTTGAGCTCATGATCTCACAGTTCCTGAGTTCAAGCCCCACATGGGGCTTTGCGCTGATAGCCCCTTCTCTCTTGGGATTCTGATTCTGTCTCCCTCTCTCTCTGCCCCTCCCCTCCCCTGCTTGCTCTCTTTCTCTCTCTCTCTCTCTCTCTCTCTCTCTCTCTCTCAAAATCTTACAAAAAAGAAAGTTGTTTGGTTAGGGTGCAAGTTGAAAGGAGTAAAATGCGTGGATAGAGGTGAACTAATTTTGATAAATCTGACTTCATTTTGTAGCAATCTGTTTTCCCCTTGTCTTGAGGGCAATGGCATAATAAATGTTCTAGAAAAGTTACTATGGCAGCATGGTTATGAGTAGGAAAAGGAAGGCAGAGGGAGTAACATAGAGACATTGGGGTGTGAAAAGTGTGCTGAAGAGAATTAGCCAGGGCTGGTTCTTGAAAAGCAATGATCACATACATAAAAAATGGTCCTAAATTGATCATATTCTTTTAATGGTATATTTTTATTTTTTAAATGTTCATTTATTTTGAGATACAGAGCGTGCATGCACAAGTAGGGGGAGGAGCAGGGAGAGAAGGAATCCTAAGCCAGCTCCCTGCTGTTAGCACAGAGCTAATGGGGGGGTTGGATCTCACAAACCATGAGATCCTGACCTGAGGTGAAATCAAGACCTGGATGCTTAGCCCACTGAGCCACCCAAGTTCCCTGATCACATTTTTGAAATCAATGTACAGAACTTCTGTCACCTTCTAAAAGGTTAAGCCTTGGAATGCGTAACTTCCAAATGTTAGACGCTCAAATGTGTTTTATATCTATGTTGCTGTGTGGTCTTAAGCCTTGATATCATCAGCTGTACATATAAAGGGTTTTATATTGAGTCAGTTGCTTATTCCTTTTCGTATTATATAACATATAATACTGATTTGTTCTCTTCTACTTTGAGATTCTATAATATTATAAATCCCCAAATGTAATGAAACTATTTTCCTAACTGCTCTATTAAACTCTGTATTTTGAAATTTGGTGCACAGGATTGGAATGTGCTCCATTTTGTAAAATACTTGTAATAATAAAACTTCAATCCAAATCTTCTAAAGGACATTACCATATATTAACTATTGAGTGAGTGGGAATGAGGATAGGAGACAAATTTAAATATTTTTCTCTTGTGTTTCTTCATTTTTCCTCTAATATATTGAGGCTGTAGTCTCAGAGGAAAATTTGTCCCAACTTTTATTTTTCAATCAATGTTTCTAAATCTGACCGGAAACTCTAGACAAAAAAAAAAAAAAAAAAAAAAAAAAAAAAACTAGTTGAGAAAAGGCAAGATGAGAATAGGCTGTCATAGTATCTTCTGATCTTTTATTCCAGACACTGAGATTGGCATAGGAAGATTGCAGAATTCCTCCCAAGAAATGACTACAGCATAATATCTCCCCATGCAGGGAAGAAGGATAATATAAGGCAATTGCTATCAGTACAGAGGACACCAGAATCTTCTAGCAAAGTCATGATTTTTACAAAGTGAAACAGGAATAGGTTTTAGGAATCATTCTTAAGGAATCTCTAATTTTTCTCTCTCCACACCTGGAGATTTGGAGAAAACCATTTTCAATCTTCATACTTAAAGGTGCTGAAATCTATCTAATAGATTAGTTACATGAAAAGTCAAGGTTTCCACAAGGTCTGCCTTATAAAATATGTTACAGTGAACTGATTTTTTTTCATTTTCATATTGGCTGTCTGAAATCTAGGAGGAGAAATTGATGGCTCTTGAAATGAGTTTTTTGTTTGTTTTTGGTAAACTAAGAACTAGTTGTTTAGGCAACACAGTTTGCTACTAATGGAGGGGTTGGTTTTAAAATGATGCCTTTCTGGGGTGCCTGCGTGGCTCAGTTGATTAAGCATGGACTCTTGATCTCAGCTCAGGCCATGGTTTCTTGATTGTAGGATTGAGCACCTCTTGGGGCTCTGCACTGAGTGGAGACTGCTTGGGATTCTCTCTCCCCCTCTCCCCTGCACTTGTGGAGGCATGCACATGCACCTGTGCAGTCTCTCCCTCCTCTCCCCTTCCCCTCCCCCCTCCCTGCCTCCCCCCCCCCCGCCTCCCCCCCTCCCTTTTCCCTGTCTCTCTCAAAATAAATTTTTAAAAAATGCCTTTCTCAAATCACTTGGTTTGTGACAATATTCAAAGCTCCTCCTGGAAAAAAACTGAGAGCAAGCAGTTTTCAATATCATAAAGAAAATTTAAGCTTTTATATTTTGAGCATTTAGTGGTTGGACACTCAAAATGGAATATGAGGGTAACAAGTGATTTTTTTTAAATCTCAGTAATTTCAAAACACAGTGGTTTCATTGTATTGTTGAATTGCAGAAGTATGATAATGTTTATGTACCTTGTCACTAGTCTAACCCTATCTCTGAATAAATCCTTCCCACAGATTTGCTATCAGTGTTTTTCAGCCTATACATAAATAACTCTTCTGATCAATGATTGGCACATCATTGAATTCTCAAAGGCAGACTCTTAGAAAGCTTTTAAAAAATTTTTAGCTCACAGTGTGCCTTCTGCTAAGTACATGCATGTCTTTTTATGGAATTTTGATTACACAGTGTAATTCTCTTTCTACTTTTCTTTCAGTTTTTCCACATGTGGTATGGTTGGTTATTCCCTGCTGAATACAGTTTGTTTGGTTACTATTATTTAACACAATGATGCATGTTTACTAACAAATTGAAGTGTTTTTTCCAAACTTAATACTGGAAGTTTTATTTAGTAATTAAGATATTGAGCAGAATGACTTCCTCAATTCTGGACCCTTCTTTTAATTCAGACTAAAAGTTAATTAACTTTCATAGAAATTATATATGGACTGCTACATATCTTTCAGTCAAATCAAATTTTGTCATTAATGATTATAAACTAACCCCCTCCCCTTCTTTCACCTAATTCCCCTCAGATACTTTTGTAGTTGTCTGGGGACCTAAAAAGCCTACCTTTTTTTCCCCCTTATGCCACTGTTCTATCTCCCTCTGTCATTGCAGTCTTCTAATCTGAATTTATGTAAACTGAAATGTAACACTTGAAAGTTCAAGACACATTTATATCACATCACTAGTTGTAGTCCTTTTTAAACTTAAAGAGTAAGACACTAAAAGGTCACTTGAAAATAATTCTGCCTTGAATAATCAGAAGAAATGGCAAATGATTTAGAGGCACTTTAAAAGAATCAGTAATAATGCTTCTTGGAGCTTCACTAAGTTGCAAAGATCATCTGCTGGGCTAATAATAGTGGTAAATACAGTGTGTGGGTGGTTAACATTAAATCACTCAAATGCCCTTTAGAAAGCTTCAGATATAAGAAAAGCCTGAAAGAAATGGATGAAAGAGAAAACTATGAAATTGTTAGACTAATGGGAGATGGTGGTTTGAGTCTTTACCCCAGGAAGCTAAATTACTATCATAGAAGCAATTATGTTTTGTGCCTTCATCTTTGCACGTGCTCTTCCTGAAATAATTACATCTATCACACAGCTGGGAGTGGGGTGGTAACCCACTTTCATACATAACCTCTCTCCTGGCTTAGGTACAGTTGGAAAACCCTTGAAAGGTGCTTGACTCAAACAAATCTTCACGAAAATTACACAGGTAGTTAATGAGACTAGAGTAACTAAACTTCTTTAAACATAAGACCTTGTAAAGCACACTCTTTGTATCATAAAAAGTCAAATTGATGGAAAAGAGCATTTTACCTTTGCATCAGATGGTTATGCCTAGGTATCACCCAGGGAATTAAAAGCCATTGGAATTACTGGTGAAGTAAAAAGTAACAATGTTCAGGATCTTCCCCAGACTAAGTCACGCTGTTCAGGACAGTGGGTAACTTTCCCAAAGTGGGGAACTTTTAAAAAAAAAATCCTAGTGCCAAGGCCATATTTCAAACCAATTAAACCAATTAAAACCAGTCTTTGTAGGATGGGGTAGAGGTAACACAATTTTAAAAATCTTCCTGATGACTTTGCTATCCAGACCTGTTTCATAACCAGGTGTAGGAGTACACTTGTTTTTAAAAGCTTTCCAGAAAATTCTAATTGAGGTCCTATTTGGGGATCTTTGATAAAAATAATTACTTCCCAAAACAAGCAAATTATCCAACCTCAGGCAATTAGATCACCTCAAGCAGTACTGGTAGATCTGATTTCTGGGTCCAATGTTCTCTCTACTGTTTGGTCTCTGTTTCTAAGTTCTATCAATATTCTAATATATGGGGTGCCAACATTCTTACATTTTAAGAGGAAAAGACCCCAGAGTCTTAATGAGCTTCTGTAAAACTTAAGCTGAGGAAGGCACGTGAGGCAATTCAAATGTTTGTTGAACAAGTGCAATTGTGAGGGTTGCTCATAGGAAGAGATGTCACCATGGCCTTGCCCTTGACATCCCACCATGGGAAGTCCTGCCGGGTCAGTTCTCCACCTGCCATTTCAGTCATATTGATGTGGGTCATCTCAAATTACACAACATATGGAAAAAAAGTCATTTGCTTCCAAATATATTCACAATCACGTTACAAAAGAATTATTTTCTAGGGCTGACATAACAAAGTACCACAAACTGGGGGAGGGGGGAGGGATTTAACAACAAATTTATCTGGAAGTGTGAAGTGAAGGCATTGGCCGAGATGGTTTCTTCTGAGGCCTCTCTCTTTGGCTTGTAGATGACCACCTTCCCCATGTGTCTTCACACGGTCTTCTGTCTGTACATGCACATGTTTGTGTCATAATTTCTTAAAAGGAAACCAGTCCGATTGAGTTAGAGTCTACCCTAATGACCTCAGCTGAATTTGGAGTGTTGAAAGAGGTAAAATGTGACTGGATATAGAGATAACTGTGAGGTAGTAGGGATTAGGACTTCAACATATGAATTTGGGGAGGCGGACACAATTCAGCCCATAACAGGTGAAAAGAACACAATTTTGGCATGTTCAAATGTCTGTTGTTTTAAAAATACATAGCAAAAAACCCCACTGGTAGTAGTGACATCTGGAGTATGTGTTTTGATCACAGAATAATCACGAAAAGATGAGAATCCATTCAAGTTTATGAACATGGTCACTTTCCATTGTTAACTTCCCTGCTCAAAACTGAAGAATGATCTGTCAATCTGTGTCCTTCTGACACTGAAGGTTTTTCTTTGCATGTTTTTGACTGCATCAGCCTCTTTATTCTATGTAAAAGAAGTTCAGCAGTTCTGACTTAATGGCTCAAACTTAGCCAAAATAGGGGTGTGTGTTTTTTTTAAGAAGTTTGATTTTTTTGGTCAACATTCATGTGTATGTTGCTAACACACACATGAGCTTTTTTAGCATTCCCTTAGAAACTACAGAGAAGCAGGGATAATCTGAGGTTGATGGCATAGCACTAAGTGAGAAATCCCAGTGTGATTTTTTTTTCTTTATAAGGTAGAGCTGTTGCCGGCCTCATGCTATTTGGAAACCATAACATATGGTAAATCTATAAGTGCTCCATTTTTTTCCACAACTTTTAAACTATAACACATACCAGTATTATGTATTAGGAATACATAATAAATTTGATATTTTAAGTTTTTTGATACATTTGATAAATTGTTTTTTTTAACGAGGTTCAATTTTTCTGCAACTAAAATTACAGATCTTAAGTGTACCATTTTAACAAATGGTTACACTGAAATCCTTATGGTCCTGCAAAGGTGTACAATGTTTCTTCATCCTGGAAAACGTTCCCTGTCCCTTCCTAGTCAACTCCTCCGTACCTCTACCAAGGCAACCACTTTCTACAGCCTGTGTTGTTTGAGGCCAGCTTTTTGCTAATTGTTCCAGTGGTATATTTCCAGTAAAAATTTTCTCACTTTTTCCAGCCTTCACTAACACTTCAAGAACTCTGGCTCCTGTCTGCTGCCCACGGTCAAAACCAGTAACAAATGTCTTTATTTTCTTACACATCATCAACCTACTTGCAGTAATGATCTTGACTTCAACAACCAAAGAGTTTTGCCTGTTTTTTGTTTTTTGTTTTTTTACTTCCTATAAATGGAATGATGCAGTATGGATGCTACAGTAACTGGATTCTTTTGCTCAACATAAGGTGTGAGACTGATTAGTACTTTGCTCTTTTATTGCACTGTAGGATTCCATTGCATAATCTCCCCTATTTATTATGATGAACATTTAGTGTGTTTCTCGTTTGGGGATCTTATGATTATAGTCTCTATTAATTTTTTTTTCTTTTTTGACTTTTGGTGAAATTGTGCCCTCATTTCTCTTGGGTATATACCTAAGAGTGAAATTACTGGGTCATATGAAGGCCTGTATTTCATTTGGGTACATACTTATAGTACCCAAAGTGGCTGAACCAGTTTCTATTCCCTCTTATAATGTATAAGAGTCACAGTTGGTTCACACACCTAATTGCCCATATAGCCACACAAAAAGCCCAGCTATTGCATTTTAAAAATTTTATTTATTTTGAGAGACCGTGAGAATGAGCAGGGGAGGGGCAGAGAGAGAATCCCAAGCAGGCTCCATGCTGTCAGCACAGAGCCTAATGCAAGGTTCGAACCCATGAACCATGAGATCATGACCTGAGCTGAAGCCTAGAGTTGGACACAACCAAGTCCCTGAGGTCCCCAAAAAGCCCAGTTATTATATTTTAAACTGCCAATATGCGGTGCTTGAACAAATGTTAAGATTTGATGAATAAAGCATGAATCAAGTCTTTTAGATAAAAGTGAGAAAATATATTTGAAGTATTTTGCTATATTTAAACTGTGTTACTTTCTTGTTGCAATAAGTAGTCATAATCACTGAATTTTGTTTGTGGAAACATGGGCAGTAGTTTTTCAATAATATAGTAGTTTGACTCTTATCCCTATACGTTAATAAAATAGACTAGACTGTTTTATTAAGGCTCTTAACAGTCACGTTAATTAACCCCCTCTTTTTATAGATGATATAAACTAGTAATGTATATTAAAAAGAGAGATTTAAATGTATATATTTTTTCAGTGAACTTTTATATATAAACTTAATTTAAACTTAACCATTCCCCTGAAGATGATGGTATTTCCTTTTGGCAGAAGAAACCAGATTTTATAGAGATTTACGTTGCTCAAGCTCATAGCAATTTAATAACATGTGGAACTTAAATCTAGCATTTCTGGCTACAGATTCAAAGACTTCTCGTTTATCTCTCTGTAAACAATAAGCACATATTTAAAGCCTGAATTCAATTATTCTCAAGTAGAATATGGTAATTTCTGGATTGAAATAAGTCATATTTATGACCGTGCATTAACTATTAAAGAACATAGCCTTATGTGCAAAATAAGATCCTAATATTAATTTAACTTAAAACTTCTGCTTTGAGGGGCTCCTGGGTGGCTCAGTCAGACGTCCGACTTTGGCTCAGGTCATGATGGCTCAGGTCATGATCTCATGGTCCGTGGGTTCAAGCGCCGTGTCCCGCTCTGTGCTGACCGTTTGGAGTCTGGAGCCTGGAGCCTGCTTTGAATTCTGTGTCTCCCTCTCTGTACCTGCCCCTATTCGTGCATGCGTGTGCGCGTGCACTCTTTATCTCTCTCTCTTTCTCTCTCAAAAATAAACATTAAAATTTTTTTTAAAAACTTACATTTTGAAATGTAATTGTTTATAGTAATCCTACCATAACTTTTCATAAAAATTTTAATATTTCTAAGGTGAACGGATATTTCATGTATATTTCCATTCTACTTTGGTTGTCTACAAAATATATTGCAGACATCAGGATAACTCCTCAGTTATCTGTGGGTGTCTCATGCTCTATGGCTTTAGGAATGTTCTTTAGTATTTTTGAAGAAATAATAAAGCATTTACAGGAAATTTCTTCCTGTTATACTAATTCGCTTTGTCTTGCTAGAATGTTCATTTAGTCTGTAGAAGTGATTCTAGACTAGTACATTTACTGTCTTTTTGTTTTAAGCTTGAGTATACCAAATTGATATGTTTCAATATTTCCCCCCAAATCCTATGAAAATACATAAATATCACATCATTGAGGCATTTTTTTTAATTTTAAATTTTGAAAGGTATCCTGCCAAAGTAGACTGGCAGTTAAAAGCTCTGGGCTCCAGGCTTATAATCTGAAGCTGAATAATCATTAGCAAATCTCATTGTTTCCAACTGTAAAATGAGAGGTTTGGACTAAGTGAGGCTCAAAGATCCTTAAAACTCTAAAAATATATGTATTCATTTTATGAATAGTTTTCTTTGGCTTTTTTAAAAAAAATTTTAATGTTTTTATTTATTTATTTTTGAAAGAGAAAGAACACAAGCAGGGGAGGGGCAGAGAGAGGGAGACATGGAATCCTAACCAGGCTCGGAGCTGTCAGCACAGAGCCCGATGCAAGGCTCCAACTCACGAATCACAAGATCATGACCTGAGGCAAAGTCAGACAGACACCCAACCAACTGAGCCACCCAGGTGCCCCTCTTTGCCACCTTAAACCATCACAACTTTACCTGCTATTGTAGCTCTTGTTTTGAAACTGGGATTTCTTTTTTTCCCCCTTTTTTTTTTTTTTCTTTTTTTTCCAACTTTTTTTTTTTTTTTTTTTTTTTGGGACAGAGAGAGACAGAGCATGAACGGGGGAGGGGCAGAGAGAGAGGGAGACACAGAATCGGAAGCAGGCTCCAGGCTCTGAGCCATCGGCCCAGAGCCCGACGCGGGGCTCGAACTCACGGACCGCGAGATCGTGACCTGGCTGAAGTCGGACGCTTAACGACTGCGCCACCCAGGCGCCCCTTTCCCCCTTTTTTTAACCGATGGGAAAATCCCTCTTGCTAGATTGCCATGCTTCTGTGATTAAAAGCTGTTGCTGGGACCATACATTGATATCAGATTCTTTGTTTCAGATCCTGGGCAGAGGCATTGCCTTGCTTTTGAATAGACTGCCTTTCTTAGAGAAAACTCCTTTTGAAGAACAGGATGTTTCTAGCTCTCCTGTTTTTTCATTTCCTCTAAATACAATGAAATATTTATTTCATATTTCAATTGAGTTGAATATTTGAACAATGCACTTTGTTCACATGATTCCACAAAAATTAGGCGTTTTGAGGTTTTTTTTCCATTTAATATCTTGGAATTCATTAAAACGTCAGTTATACCTCATATACAATTTATGGCATGTAGTAGGGATTCAAACGTTATTTTAGTTGAATTGACGTCAGTTGAATTACCAAGAAGTAAGTGTTCCAAGTGTGTGGAATCTGGTTCCTTTTCCCAAACTTTAAAAATTTTCATTATCGTACCAATAGTAAATTCCTTATAATAGATAAACCTGATTTGTGAATTCTTAAAGATTGTATTAAATAGTTGACCCCCTCACTCCCCACCTGGAAGACCAGAGTATCCCCATTTTGATCACAAAAGTATTATCCTGTACATGGTAAAGCTTCCTAAATGATACATTCTATCAAGTTATCCTTGGATAACTCTACATTTTATATTTCTCTAGCCTTCATGTTGTGTCTGTTTTTCACATTTGAACCTTTGACTCAGCTAGGAGAGTTAAGTAGCTACACTTAGTATGATAATGTGTTAAGAAAGTGGCTTTTTGCCCATATGAAACAGTGCTTTCTGTTTCCCAAAAGCTCTAAGACCAATTTTATTTGCTTTAGAGGTCTTGTTTGTATGTTGGTTTCAGATTGAATTTTAGGTAGGTTATATTACATATTCTGATTAGTGGCATTGCTACATTGTTTTAAAAAAATGAGACCAGCAACATGAGTTTAGGTATGTGCTACTGTGCATATTCTGAAGTATTATTACTGCCTTCTGTCCCATAGATTTTTAAGTTGTGAAATATTTCAAATATGTAAAAAAGTGGAAAGGATAACATTATCAACACTTTGATCCAGTACCCATGAAGCTTTATCAGATCTTATTTTTTCATGTCTTCATAGCTCTTTGAAATAAGTCAGAGACAGATAAGTTTTCACTCATCTGTGAAATTTGAGAAACTTAACAGAAGACCATGGGGAAAGGGAAGGGGAAAAAATAGTTACAGAGAGGGAGGGAGACAAACCGTAAGAGACTCTGAAATACAGAGAACAAACCGAGGGTTGATTGGGGGGGGGGGTTGGGGGAGAGGGGAAAATGCATGGCGGGCATTGAGGGAGGGCACTTATTAGGATGAGCACTGGGCATTGTATGTAAGTGATGAATGATGGGAATCTACCTCCAAAACCAAGAGCACACTGTATACACTGTATGTTAGCTAACTTGACAAATGTATATATAACACTTTACAGATATAATGGAAGTACGGTTTTCATTTCTAGTCTAATCATTAAAAACGTATTACTATTGGGTTGATTTCTATTTTTACCTTTATTTTGTTTAAACTAGAATACTTATTCACCCATCCATTTAAAAAAGAAACATTTAAGTACTGTGCAGCACTGAAAGATAGGAGGAAGAATAATGCCTTCCTTGCAGATTAATCAGGTGAGTTTTAGGGATAGGGTGAAGTCAGATAAGAAACACACACACACACACACACACACACACACACACACACAAATCACTATAATACAATGATAATGACAAGTGGCATGAAAATAGCCAAGTGGGATCTGGAGGTTGAAGCAAAAGAAAGAATATCTAACTGGAAAGATCAGCTGATGCTTTGAGAAAGAGGCACCTTTTAAAATAAAGTTTGAATTTGGTTTTATAGAGAGTTTTATGGTTTTCATCTATCACTTGGTAAAAGATGAATTCAGTCAAATTGTTGCACCTGTATGTTTTACCTGGTATTTATATCATTGAAGTGTTAGGAAGTGGGGTCATTGGATATCTATGAATGGTAGACTCCATGTGGCTCTTTAATCATCTGATCAGGTATGCTGTTGCCATGGCTGGAGCTGACCCTTCTGAATGGAACAATTTTCTTACCGGGTGTACTATGCAATGTCCTATTGTAAAGATACAGGAGTGTAGATTTCAGTTTACTACAGCGATGCCTTAGGAAAACTGTTCTTCTCCTTTTTCTCACTCATCTGAGAAAGTTGGACACGATTTAGTTCTTCCATTTCTTAAATTCCATAACCATTATGTCCTGACCAATCACTGCTTTCTATTTTCTCTTTGGTATTCCTTTGTTAATGTTCATTTTATACGGTTCATATAATTTTGTACTGTATGGGAGTAAAATGAAAGAATTGCCTAATTTTTATTTGAAAATATTTACATTGGATTGGGCTTTGAATTCAAGTATTTGAGGATGGATGTTTAGGTGTGTGGCTACAGTTTAGAAATGAAATAGACATGCTGATTTCTAAGTAATAGGTTATAGTTCAGATTCAAAATCTATAAATACATATGGTCTTACTGTATGGCATGATGCTTGTCTTGATTTCTTGTTTTGATGCATTTTGGGGGTCAGTTGATCTTTATCATAAAAAGTGTGACACTTTCATGTATAAGAATTGTCACTGGCAGTGTAGTCACCTTTAGATGCATTTTGCTATCTTAACGAACTTCACCTATCTGGATCAACATCTATTGAAGGTCAAGAATAACTTACAGGTCACAAAATCCACCACTTATAATTTTTTTTAAATGATTTACGTAACATATAGGGATTAAATCACTTCTCTAAAGTCACTCAGTGATAAAGCCCACAGTAGAATTCAGGTGTCCTAACTCACTGTGTGTGTGTGTGTGTGTGTGTGTGTGTGTGTGTGTGTGTGTATTATCCCATTGTGACAAATTGCCATATTTAACAATGTTGAAAAGAAAAAGCAAGTTACAGATAACTAAGTCAAAAGTAGTCTTTTTTAAAGGTTTTTCCACTAAAACAATTTAAGGTGAAACTTGAATTGACTAGATTATGAGTTGATCAGGAAAATTTGGTCCCATACAGTCAGACCTGATTTTATTGTACTTTGTTGTGTTTCACAAATACGGTGTTTTTCAGAAACTGAAGGTTTGTAGCAACCCTGTTGCAAGCAAATCTGTGAGTGCCATTTTTTCCAATAGTACTTGCTCACTTGGTGTTTCCATATCACATTTTGGTAATTCTTGAAATATTTCAATTTTCATTATGACAGTTATGATCTATGATCATTGCTCTTTGATGTTACTACTATAATTGTTGTCAGGGCACCACGAACTGTGCCTTTACAAGACCATGAACTTAATTTATAACTATTGTGTGTGTTTTGACTGTTCCACTGTCTTTTCCATAATCTTTCCCCCTCTCCTTGGGCCTTCCTATTCCCCAAGACATGACAATATTACAGTTAGGCCAAAAAAGAACTCTACAAAGTCTAAGTGTTCAATTGAAAGGAGGAGTCCATCAATGTGATCAACTTCGTAATTGTCTTATTTTGAAATTGCCACAGCCACCCCAACCTTTAGTAACCCCTACCCTGATCAATGAGCAACCATCCACATCAAAGCAAGATCCTCCATCAGCAATAATATTGGCTCACTGACGTCTGAGATGATGGTTAGCATTTTTAAGGAATATTTTTTTAAATTGAAGTATGGCTAACGTAGTGTTATATTTGTTTCAGGTGTACAATATGATTCAATTCTGTACATTACTCCATTCTCATCAAGAGAAGTATACTCTTAATTCCCTTTATTCATATCCCCCACCTCCCCTCTAGCAACCACCAGTTCTCTGTATTTAAGAGTGTATTTTGTTGTTTTCTCTGTTCATTTGTTTCTTAAATTCCACATAGGAGTGAAATCCTATGGTATTTGTCTTTCTGTAACTTATTTCATTTAACATAATACACTCTGGGTCCATCCATGTTGTTGCAAATGGAAAGATCTCATCCTATTTCATGGCTGAGTGTAATTCCATTATGTATATTATTCCGTTACACGTATATAATATTCCATTATATATAATATCCCATTACACACACATACACACAAAACACTTCTTTATTCATTCATGTACTGATGGACACTTGGGTTACCTCCATATCTTGGCTATTGTAAATGTTGCAATAAACACAGAACTGTGCATGTCTTTTCTATTGAGTGTTTTTATTTTCTTTGATTAAGTACTCAGCAGTGGAATTACTGGATCATATGACAATACAATTTTTAATTTTTTGAGGCACCTCCATTTTGTTTTCCACAGTGGTCACACCAATTTGCATTTTTACTAACAGTGAATTAGGGTTTCTTTTTTCTCCACATCCTCACCCACACTTGTCATCTCTTGTCTTTTAGATTCTAGCCATCCTGACAGGTGTAAGTTCATATCTCATTGTAGCTTTAATTTGTATTTCTCTGAGGAATGTTGAGCATCTTCTCATGTGTCTTGGCCATATGTATGTCTTCTTTGGAAAAATGTCTACTTTAATCCTCTATTTGTTCATCGGAGTATTCTTCTGGTGTTGAGTTGTATAAGTTCTTTATATATTTTGATTATTAAGTCCTTATCAGAGATATATTGGAAAATATCTTTTCCCATTCAATAGGTTGCTCTCTTGTTTTGCTGATGGTTTCTTATGCTATGCAAAAGCTTTTTATTTTGGTGTGGTCCTAATAGTTTAATTTTGCTATTGTTTCCCTTGTGTGAGAAGACCCATCTAGAAAAATGTTTCTATGACCAATGTCAAAGAAATTACTGCCTATGTTTTCTTCTAGGAATTTTATGGTTTTGGGTTTCACATTAGGTTTAGCAATAAAGTATTTTTAAATTAAGGTATGTACTATTTTCTTTATTTTTTTGAGACCTAATGCTATTGTACATTTAATAGACCATAGTGTAAACATAACTTTTGCATTCAAAGGGAAATGAAAAAAGTTTATTTCTCTGTATTGCAATAATTGCTTTATTGATCTGGTCTGGAGCTGAACTCACAATGCCTGAGTTACTACTATAAACATACAATAATTTATGAAAACAGTTTACTTTATAAAGCACTTCTTATAGTAAAAGTGTTCACCCATGAACAAACATGACCATCTAGAGCAGAGGATTATTTGAAACTCACACAAGTGAATTAATTAGAAATTACCCATCTCTTTAAAATACATTTCAATGTAAGGCATAACAACACTTGAGCAGGGAGAAAAACCTAAACCTACAGTTCTTGAAAAGTCATTAGACTATCCTTTATTAGAGTAAAAAAAAAAAAAAAAAAAAGATGATGCTGTGGTATTTTTCCAGATGAAATTTAACTCAGTGTTACATACTTTTGTTTAAAACTGTGGATACTTAATGTAAAAACTAAAATTATCCTCCTTTAAAAAAGGAGGGAGATGGGGTGCTTCGGTGGCTCAGTCTGTTGGGCATCCGACTTTAGCTCAGGTCATGATCTCACGGCTTGTGAGTTGAAGCTCCATGTTGGGATTTGCGCTGACAGCTCAGAGTCTGGAGACTGCTTCAGATTCTGTGTCTCCCTCTCTCTCTGCCCCTTACTCACGGTCTGTCTCTTTCTAAAAAATAAATACTAAAGTTTTTTAAAGGGAGGAAGAAACAAAAATGTGTAATTTATAGTTCTACATTAGACTTTGCTTATGAATATTTTAAATCTTTTGAATTGAAATATATAAGAAAATACAAATATCGAGTATATAGATTGATACATTTTTATAAATTGAACACACCCATGTAGGCGTCAACCAGATAAAAAGAAATAACACCCAAAAAACTTCTAGTTATCCTTCCCACTGTTCTGACTTCTATCACCATGCATTCTTTTGCCTGTTTTGAACTTTAATGGAATCCTACGTATGTATGTTTTTGGAGTCTGGCTTTTAACTCAATATCATACCTCCAAAACTTAGCCACGTTATTGAATGTTTCAGTAGTTAATATTGCTGTGGAAAATTCCATGTATGAATATAACATTTACTTATTTATAGTACTATTGATGGACTTACTTTGCTTCAAGTTTTGGACTACTAAAATAGCACTATAAAAATTCTGTACATGTCTGATACACAAATGAACATCTCTATCTAATGTATTTATATATTCTAGGACCAGATTTGATGGCTTATATATGGTGTGTATATATATGTTCTGATTCCATGGATACTGGCAAATGTATATACTTTTACCAGCAGTGGCTAAATGTTGGCCATTCTGGTAGATTGGTATTGATGCCTTATTTAGTTTGTATTTCCCTAATGAGTATGATGTTGAGTAACTTCTCATGTGATTGTCATCATATATCTTGTTTTGTCAAATGGGCTTTTTGTCTTAGCATTGGCATATCAGAGTTGTTTAAATAGCCTGGAGACAGATGTGTGTTTTGTAAATACTTCCAATTTGGGGCTTGTCTTTTCATTTCTGAAATAGTGTTTTTAAAAAAGCAGAAGTGTTAATTTTTATGAAGTCCAACCTATGAATTTTATCTTAATTTATTTTTAAATTTACATCCAAGTTAGTTAGCATATAGTGCAATAATGATTTCAGGAGTAGTATCCAGTGATTCATCCCCTACATATAACACCCAGTGCTCATCCCAACAAGTGTCTTCCTTAATACCCCTTGCCCATGTAGCCCACAACTCCTCCAGCAATCCTTAGTTTGTTCTCTGTAGTTAAGTCTCTTAAGTTTTGTCCCCCTCCCCATCTTTATATTTTTGCTTCTGTTCCCTTATGTTCCTCTGTTTTGTATCTTAAATTCCACATGAGTGAAGTCATATGATGTTTGTCTTTCTCTAATTTTGCTTAGCATAATACACTGTAGTTCGATCCACATTGTTGCAAATGGCAAGATTTCATTCTTGTTAGCTGAGTAGTGTGTGTGTGTGTGTGTGTGTGTATACACACAGCACTTCTTTATTCGTTCATCTGTTGATGGACACTTGGGCTCTTTCCATATTTAGGCTATTGTTGATAGCACTGCTATAAACATTGGTGTGCATGTGCCCCTGTGAAAAGAACTGGGTGAATTTCTTTAGTCACTTGGAGATTATCATAATGAGCTGGTCTATTAGGCTGTCAATTGATTAAAAACATCTATAAAAAGCACAATAGGAGAATGTCACACTTTTATTTTTGTTATGTTACTCTTGGTTTTTTTTTTTTTTTGGATAAAATATATCAGAGCTATAACATCTGTTTTATGCTAGTTCTAAAGGTATCCAGTTGGCAATGCCAGATGTTGTCCCCAAATATGATTTGGATTGACTAGTTAGAATCTTCTTTCCACTTTCAAACATCTGTATTTCTTCCCTCCAAAAATGGAATATTGTTTTGAGTCCCTGACAGTTATTGTGGGTGTATTCTTCTTTCAAATAAAAAATTCTTTGTCATTATTTAGATCTAGTGAGTCATTAAGAATACCACACAAATCTGATTTGTATCACAGTTGATATTTAGTTAATAGTTTAAGGATTTTCCAAATTTTTATCTTTTTCTATTCAGAGAGCACCTTTTATTTATTTATTTATTTGGCAATTTGTGTTGTATTACATAAATAGATGGTAAACATACAAGGTACAAAATTTTAAGGCCTATGTATTCAATAGTACATTCTCTTTCCCCTATCCCTAGCCACTCAAATTTCAGCAAAGATAGCCATTATTTTCTATAATTTCTAAAGATGCAAGTATTAGCACATAAACTGATGCATGTAAAATGGATATAGATATATTTTACTAGTGATTATATAGTATACCTGCTGCTCTGTATTTTGATATATTTTATGATATATCTTGGATTATTTTCCATATTTATCCCTGAAGAGTTTCTTTAATAGCTTTAATGGTACTGTGTTCCCTTAAATTGTATTTAAGCCAACATTAAATATTTTATTGAGTCCTTCAACCTGTTGGACATTAAGGTGGTTTATAACATTTTGTATAACAAAACATGTTGCAATGAAAATAATTCTTTTTTTTTTTAACGTTTATTTATTTTTGAGACAGAGAGAGACAGAGCATGAATGGGGGAGGGTCAGAGAGAGAGGGAGGCAGAGAATCTGAAACGGGCTCCAGGCTCTGAGCTGTCAGCACAGAGCCCGACGCGGGGCTCGAACTCATGGACCATGAGATCATGACCTGAGCCGAAGTCGGACGCTTAACCGACTGAGCCACCCAGGCGCCCTGCAATGAAAATAATTCTGTTAGTTTGCTTACAGTCACAAGTTCCAATTACCCACCTCCATTAATATGTAACTGTTTCCACACATCTCTCCAGCATAGTGTCACAAATGTTTTCATTAATTTAAGTAAAAATAAAATCTTACCCTGGCTTTAATTTGTGTGTGTTAATCTGAATGAAGTTGAATTTTTCTTACATTTAAGAGTCCTTTATATTTTTTTAAGTTGTATGCAAATATACAGTCTAATAACCACATAACCCCAAATATAATTCAATTTAAAACTTTGTTCCTCCTGCAGATGGTATCTGTTCTAGATTGGACAGTTTTTCATGTATTGTTTACTCCATTTTCTCACTTGCTAAATTGCATCATCTAGTTATTTTGGGATTAGGCTAGAGAGGCAAGTGAGCCAAAGACCAGGAAAATTTACTTCACTTGTGCCCTCTTATTTTATCCTTGGAGTTTCTAGGTTTGAGCATGCCAATTGCTGACTTTTTCCACTTCTGGCATATTTTTGTGGATTTCCCTGGATAACTTCCTTTGGGAACCTC